>NW_019942591.1:468703-478669 GCF_002910315.2 Salvelinus sp. IW2-2015 | reverse complement strand
ACAGTCACTGTAATGGCAGCGAGATGGGCTGTTCTGTATTACCTGATGTGTGTAATAACAGGCGATAATCCCAGCCTGCCCTGGCTCAGACCCAAAGTGAGTCCCAAACAGCACCCTATTCCCTTTATAGTGCCCTACTTTTGACAGGGCCAAGGGGATAGGGTCCCATTTTGGAACACAAGCCCAGACGTCAAAGTGACAGACCTGGGGTTATGGCGGTGGGAGGGAGGGGGCAGGTTAACGGAACACTGATGGATGGAAGGAAACAGGGAAGAAGGAAAGGACAGCAGGTGGAATGAGAGCTGACCCTTATTCATAAGGATCTATTCTATAGGGTGAAGGACATGAATCACGTCCACTTCCTCGCAGGGCTAGGATACGACACACACATGCAGATATACACGTGCAGAATACACACGTCTTCATGCACGACACCCCACACATGGATGCAGATGCACAAACACACACACACTTTCTTTACTGGGCATGCTCACCTTGGGTGGGCTGCACCTCCTTGACGACAGCCAGCTGTTCGTTGACCAGCATGGGAGAGCTGAAGTTCCGCTTGAAGGCCCCGACCCCAGACTAACACACACAGAGGAGGGAGAATAATATGGATTTTCTGTTTACATTCATTCATTTTTATAGCCTGTAGTTCTGGGTTTTATTCAGCTAATTTATAGAATTACATTACAGTAATTGAAGTAGAGAGAGAGGACGAGATAGGGCGGACTTAGCAGCAACAGTCTGACCAACAGTTGCCAAAAGTCAATACATGAGTATCCTGCGAGAAGTAAGATTGCTAACATCACTGTGTTTTCTCTGGCTTAATTGTAAATCAATTAAACCTGCTGCCGGAGTCTCAACACGCACACTCACACGTTGAAACACTCACACAAGCACGCAGCCTACTTACACGTTCACAACTGCACACAGAACACACAAACAATTTCACACGGAATTAGGCACGGGGACTGTTTCAATGGAGATATTGATTTCCCTGTGTGCTGACATTGAGATGAGCTATCAGCACTGTTATAATACAGGGGCAGAGTAACAGGGATGAGTGGTGTTCCTTTGTTCCTTCCAAAGATATTCTGGCTCATTGTAGATAATCCTCTCATATCTCACTATCCCTCCCTCCCTCCCTCCCTCCCTCCCTCTCAACTTCTTAGTACAGTATTTCTCTTCTACATCCAACAGCTCCTGAGTTCCTCAGTGAATTTCAAACGACGTTGTTCAGGGACCTGACTTCCCCTGCATACCAATGGCATCTATCTGGCGTCCTTGAAGGGATCCAGAGAGATCATGTGTGGTTTGAAACAGATAGGCAATATTTAGACAGGGAGAACTCAGACAGGGGAGCTTCTGCCTTCTACCAGAGGACCCACTCTGACCACTGATTAACGGGCATCAACAGCATCAGCAGTATCTATGCACACACAGCTGTACATGAATGCATACGCACGCACACACACCTACAAACACTGCTGCATACTCACTGCCCATTCCATATGTGTGCCCATACTGTTAGCAGTTTTTCACTGCATACATTGACAGAACCTTGAGAAGCACTGATTCAGCCTTGGGGCCAGTACTGCAGTGTGTGCGTGTGCGCGTGCGTTTGTGTGTGTGTGTGTGTGCGTGCGCGTGTGTGTATATGTATATGTATATGTACAGATCTGTAGACCAGGGCAGGGGACATACCTTTCCATTGCAGGGCTGCTGGGACAACTCTGAGGTGCACCACAGGTGAGCCCCCATCTTACAGGTTTTACACCGAAGACCCTGTTTAGAGTTACCTACAGACAGACAGAGAGAAAGAGAGACAGAGAGAGACAGAGAGACAGTGAGACAGAGAGAGAGAGGAGAGGTCATGAGCAGATGAGCTCTTGCATTTTTCAGAATGTTCTTTAAAAAAAGATAGAATTAGAGTTAGATAAACATTTTTTTTGTCAGGAACATATACAGGATGCTACCCTCTACAGCTAACCTTCACTGCAAATCAAAACTCAATACCTAATTACGGAATCACCTGGAAGGCTTACAACTACCAAAGATTATTATTCCAAAGCTATACAGCAAATGCTCTTGAAAACAACAGAAACCCGAAAACACCATCCAACCTGGAACTGAGTGAGTAATGTTTAGTCTGAAGCTATATTTTATTTCCAAAAGCCAAGAATAAGGACTGAATGCTAAGTTAAGGCTACCAAGCTTGATACAACTTCAATTAGCACTGACGTGGCCTCCTGGGTGAGGCAGTGGTCTAGGGCACTGCATCGCAGCGCTAGCTGTGCCACCAGACACTCTGGGTTCGCGCCCAGGCTCTGTCAAAGCCGGCCGCGACCGGGAGGTCCGTGGGGCGACGCACAATTGGCCTAGCGTCATCCGGGTTAGGGAGGGTTTGGCCGGTAGGGATATCCTTGTCTCATCGCGCACCAGCGACTCCTGTGGCGGGCCGGGCGCAGTGCACGCTAACCAAGGTCGCCAGGTGTTTCCTCCGACACATTGGTGCGGCTGGCTTCAAGGTTGGATGCGCGCTGTGTTAAGAAGCAGTGCGGCTAGGTTGTGTTTCGGAGGACGCTTGGCTTTCGACCTTCGTCTCTCCCGAAGGAGAGAGACAAAATAGTAACTACTAACAATTGGATACCACGAAATTGGGGAGAAAAAGGTGGTAGAAAAATATATGTCAAGTGAGAGGTGTCAAAGCCCTTTAGCCCAACGATGGCAGGAGAGTCACACAGTCTACTCCAACCAAATGGAGAGGCCTTAGAAGCTGCCTCCCGCTGTTCAGAGGTAATTAAAATACAGTACCCTGTGTATGTAAAGAATGATAAGACACGAAAATAGCACAACATGAAGCTACTTATGGAAACTCAAGAGACACCTTTTGCTGACTATTATAAAAATGGGAACATCAGCAACTGCATCTTCCACCCAGACCATCCCCTGGCATGGCACAGTGCTATATTAGCACACTACCCCTCTGTTAACTTCTTTGGGACAGGGGGGCAGTATTGAGTAGCTTGGATAAAAAGGTGCCCAGAGTAAACTGCCTGCTACTCTGTCCTAAAAGCTAGAATATGCATATAATTAGTAGATTTGGATAGAAAACACTCTGAAGTTTCTAAAACTGTTTGAATGATGTCTGGGAGTATAACAGAACTCATATGGCAGGCAAAAACCTGAGAAGAAATCTAACCAGGAAGTGGGAAATCTGAGGTTTGTAGTGTTTCAACTCTTTGCCTATCCAAGATACAGTGGAAATGGGGTCATGTTGCACTTCCTAAGGCTTCCACTAGATGTCAACAGTCTTTAGAACCTTGCTTGATGCTTCTACTATAAAGGAGGGGGGAATGAAAGGGGATTGAGTCAGAGGTCTGGCAGAGTGCCACGAGCTGGTCACGCGCATTCACATGAGAGGTAGCTTGCGTTCCATTGCATTTCTGAAGACAAAGGAATTCTCCGGTTGGAACATTATTGAAGATTCATGATAAAAACATCCTAAAGATTGATTCTATACTTAGTTTCACATGTTTTTACGAACTGTAATATGACTTGCCAGCGCGTCGTCAGTTTGGATTGTGTACTAAACACGCGAACAAAAGGAGGTGTTTGCACATAAATTATGGACTTTATCAAACAAATCAAACGTTTATTGTAAAACTGGGATTCCTGGGAGTGCATTCTGATGAATATCATCAAAGGTAAGTGAATATTTATAATGCTATTTCTGACTGTTGACTCCACAACATGGCGGATATCTCTTTGGCGTGTTTGGGCTCTGAGCGCTGTACTCAGATTATTGCATGGTGTGCTTTTTCGGAAAAGCTTTTTTGAAATCTGACACAGTGGTTGCATTAAGGAGAAGTTTATCTAAAGTTCCATGCATAACACATGTATTTTCTTCAACATTTATAATGAGTATTTCTGTAAATTGATGTGGCTCTCTGCAAAATCACCGGATGTTTTGGAAGCAAAACATTACTGAACGTAACGCGCCAATGTAAACTGAGATTTTTGGATATAAATATTAACTTTATCGAACAAAACATACATGTATTGTGTAACATGAAGTCCTATGAGTGTCATCTGATGAAGATCATCAAAGGTTAGTGATGAATTTTATCTCTATTTATGCTTTTTGTGACTCCTCTCTTTGGCTGGAAAAATGCCTGTGTTTTTCTGTGGCTATGTACTGACCTAACATAATCGTTTGGTGTGCCTTCATCGTAAAGCCTTTTTGAAATCCGACATGTTGGCTGGATTCACAACAAGTGTAGCTTTAATTTGGTGTATTGCATGTGTGATTTCATGAAAGTAAAATGTTTATAGTAATTTATTTGAATTTGGCGCTCTGCATTTTCACTGGATGTTGGCCATGCCTAGCGTCCCACATATCCCAGAGAGGTGAGGGGGTGTTAACGATGGGTGGAAACTCAGGATACTAGACAACGAGGACTCTCAGTCAGCTAATATAAATCTCTATAAGTCTGCAACAGTATTGGTACAGGGCTACCCCAAACAGTTTCAGCTGGACTTTCACCTAATCAAATAATTAGCTCAGCAGGACAAGCTCTCCCTTGAGAAAGATACCCCCACCCCGAGTGGGTCAGACCAGACCTCTTTTATATAACCCCACAGACGAGCCACCCCCAGCGGAAAGTCAACCTCCCAGCACAGAGTACTACTCCCTCATTGAAATGAAAGATAAATTCACCCAGCTGGAGGTAAGGCAGGTGGTGCTGGAACAGCAGGTGATTACACTCCAGTCAGCACAGACCCAGACAACAGTCCAGCACAACAACACCCCCTTAACCAGATCCAGGGGGGCTGGAGGTGGAGAGAGACATATCTGCACTCTGGACTGTGGTGAGACAACTTCAACAGGAGAAAAAGCAGGAGCAGGAGAAGAACAGAGCACTAGAGGAGAGGATCAGACTGCTGGAGGAGAGGGTGAGGGGGATGGTGTGTGAGAAGGAACAACCTACTAGAGAGGTGGCCACCCCCGCAGAGAAGCCAGCAGAACAGCCCACCTCAGTTCCCGACAAAAGTCTCAACACCACAGCAGAACAGTCCACCCCAGACCTTGACCACGTCGACATCACAGCAGAACAGACAAATGAAGAACCCCAAGCCCAGGGGATCTCACCCCCTCTGAGCACCCCCCCCTGTCAGCCACCCTGATAGCCCTCCTGACAACCCCCCCACACCCACTGAGGACATACACAAGACACAGATTGAACTCCTTATGGACTCAAATGGGAAATATATACAAGAAAAACAACTTTTTCCAAAACACAGTGTGTCTAAACTCTGGTGTCCAAACACCCAGTGCGCCCTAGTCCTTCTGTCTGAGGGCCAACTATGTTCACGTAGTTACATAATAATACACACAGGCACAAACGACCTGAGAGCACAGCAGAAAGGTTGGCCACAGCACTCAAGGGAGTGTTTGAGAAAGCTTCTTCTACTTTCACCAACGCACAAGTGGTTACATCCACCCTGCTACCACGAAAATACTTCCACCCTGCTACCACGAAAATACTTCCACCCTGCTACCATACAGCGGGTAAACGCAAGTATTTCCCGTGACTGTGCCTCAAAACCAAATGTTTACCCGGCCCACCACTCCACCCTGGACTTGAACAGCCTTTATGACCAGCTCCACCTATACAAGGCAGCAGTGCCCACCTTCGCCCGGACCCTAAAGGACATCGCTCTCAAACGCAGCCCCAACACTTCGCACAGGAGCAACAGATCAATAGACACCCCGCCCAGACCAGCGAGACACTCTCCCAGACCTGCGGGACCCCCCCCCCCCCGGGCCTACACATAGAGGACCCACGCTGAGAGGACCTACATCCAGACCACATCCACACTAGCCCAAGCCAATGGCATGTACCAGATGCAACCAATCAACACCCCCCCAAGTCAACCATGCCCACACCCCATTTAGCCCCCCTCAGATCAGACTTATGCTCCTTCTGCCCACCCCATGCACCCCACCTCCACAAAGAGGGCCTCAACATGGAAGTCACACATACACCCAGGCAGTGAGCAGGCAAACAGCCCACTCTTACACTAGCCCAAGCCAATGGCATATACCAGATGCTCAGCAGGCTCTGCTCACACTTACTAGCCTGTGGCCAAACCGCACGACCAACAACATTGGACACTTTATGGAACACAAAGCCTTCACTATCTCATCCTGGAATATCCAAGGCCTGAGGTCATCTGCCTTTGGCCTAAAGAGCAGGAACCTGGACTTCATCAAAGAAATCAGAAATACAGACATTGTCATCCTACAAGAAACCTGGTATAGAGGAGATGGACCCACTGGTTGCCCTCTAGGTTACAGAGAGCTGGTAGTCCCATCCACCAAACTACCAGGTGTGAAACAGGGAAGGGACTCAGGGGGAATGCTAATTTGGTATAGAGCAGACCTAACTCACTCCATTAAATTAATCAAAACAGGAACATTTTACATTTGGCTAGAAATTCAAAAGGAAATTATCTTAACGGAGAAAAATGTCCTCCTGTGTGCTACCTATATCCCCCCACTAGAATCCCCATARTTTAATGAAGACAGCTTCTCCATCCTCGAGAGGAAAATCAATCATTTCCAGGCCCAGGGACATGTACTAGTCTGTGGCGACCTAAATGCCAGAACCGGACAAGAACCTGACACCCTCAGCACACATGGGGACAAACACCTGCCTGGAGGTGACAGCATTCCCTCCCCCATATGCACCCCTAGGCACAACTATGACAACATAACCAACAAAAGCGGGTCACAACTCCTGCAGCTCTGTCACACGCTGGGTATGTACATAGTCAATGGTAGGCTTCGAAGGGACTCCTATGGTAGGTGCACCTGTAGCTCATCTCTTGGCAGTAGTACTGTAGACTACTTTATCACTGACCTCAACCCAGAGTCTCTCAGAGCATTCACAGTCAACCCACTGACACCCCTATCAGATCACAGCAAAATCACAGTCTACTTGAAAAGAGCAATACTCAATCACGAGGCATCTAAGCCAAAGGAACTGAGTAATATTAAGAAATGCTATAGATGGAAGGAATGTAGTGTGGAAACCTACCAAAAAACAATTAGGCAACAACAAATTCAATCCCTATTAGACAACTTCCTGGACAAAATGTTCCACTGTAATAGTGAAGGTGTAAACTTGGCAGTAGAAAATCTAAACAGTATATTTGACCCTATCAAATTTAAAAATGTCAAACAGAAAACCGAAGAAAATGAACAACAATGACAAATGGTTTGATGAAGAATGATAAAACCTAAGAAAGAAATTGAGAAACCTGTCCAACCAAAAACATAGAGACCCGGAAAACCTGAGTCTACGCCTTCACTATGGTGAATCACTAAAACAATACAGAAATACACTTCGGTAAAAGAAGGAACAGCACGTCAGAAATCAGCTCAATGTAATTGAAGAATCCATTGACTCTAACAACTTCTGGGAAAATTGGAAAACATTAAACTAACAACAACACGAATAATTATCTTTCCAAAATGGAGATGTATGGGTAAACCATTTCTCCAATCTTTTTGGCTCTATAACAAAGAACAAACAGCAAAAACATACACATGATCAAATACAAATCTTAGAATCAACTATAAAAGACTACCAGAACCCACTTTATTCTCCAATTACCTTTAATGAACTACAGGACAAAATAAAAACCCTCCAACCCAAAAAGGCCTGTGGTGTTGATGGTATCCTCAATGAAATTATAAAATATACAGACAACGAATTCCAATTGGCCATACTAAAACTCTTTAACATCATCCTTAGCTCTGGCATTTTCCCCAATATTTGGAACCAAGGACTGATCACCTTAATCCAAAAGTGGAGAGAAGTTTGACCCCAATAACTACCGTGGGATATGCGTCAACAGCAACCTTGGGAAAATCCTCTGCATTATCATTAACAGCAGACTCATACATTTCCTCAGTGAAAACAATGTACTGTGCAAATGTCAAATTGGCTTTTTACCAAATTATCGTACGACAGACCACGTATTCACCCTGCACACCCTAATTGACAAACAAACAAACCAAAACAAAGCCAAAGTCTTCTCATGTTTTGTTCAAAAAAGCCTTCAACTCAATTTGGCATAAGGGTCTGCTATACAAATTGATGGAAAGTGGTGTTGGGGGAAAAACATACAGCATTATAAAATCCATGTACACAAACAAGTTTTCGGTTAAAATAGGCAAAAAACACACACATTGCTTCCCACAGGGCCATGGGGTGAGACAGGGAAGCAGCTTAAGCACCACCCTCTTCAACATTTTTACCAACGAATTGGCGAGGGCACTAGAACAGTCTGCAGCACCCGACCTCACCCTACTAGAATCTGAAGTCAAATGTCTACTGATGATCTGGTGCTTCTGTCACCAACCAAGGAGGGCCTACAGCAGCACCTAGATCTTCTGCACAGATTCTGCCAGACCTGGGCCCTGACAGTAAATCCAAAATAATGGTGTTCCAAAAAAGGTCCAATCGCCAGGACCACAAATACAAATTCCATCTAGACACCGTTGCCCTAGAGCACACAAAAAACTATACATACCTTGGCCTAAACATCAGTGCCACAGGTAACTTCCACAAAGCTGTGAACGATCTGAGAGACAAGGCAAGAAGGGCATTCTATGACATCAAAAGGAACATAAAATTCGACATACCAATTAGGATCTGGCTAAAAATACTTGAATCAGTTATAGAACACATTGCCCTTTATGGTTGTGAGGTCTGGGGTCCGCTCACCAACCAAGAATTCACAAAATGGGACAAACACCAAATTGAGACTCTGCATGCAGAATTCTGCAAAAATATCCTCTGTGTACAACGTAAAACACCAAATAATGCATGCAGAGCAGAATTAGGCCGATACCCGCTAATTATCAAAATCCAGAAAAGAGACGTTAAATTCTACAACCACCTAAAAGGAAGCGATTCCCAAACCTTCCATAACAAAGCCATCACCTACAGAGAGATGAACCTGGAGAAGTCCCCTAAGCAAGCTGGTCCTAGGACTCTTTTCACAAACACAAACAGACCCCACAGAGCACCAGGACACCAACACAATTGGACCCAACCAAATCATGAGAAAACAAAAAGTAATTACTTGACACATGGGAAAGAATTAACAAAAGAACAGAGCAAACTAGAATGCTAGTTGGCCCTAAACAGAGAGTACACAGTGGCAGAATACCTGACCACTGTGACTGACTCAAACTTAAGGAAAGCTTTGACTATGTACAGACTCAGTGAGTATAGCCTTCCAATTGAGAAAGGCCGCCGTAGGCAGACCTGGCTCTCAAGATAAGACAGGCTATGTGCACACTGCTCACAAAATGAGGGGGAAACTGAGCTGCACTTCCTACCCTCCTGCCAAATGGATGACCATATTAGAGACACATATTTACCTCAGATTACACAGATCCACAAAGAATTCGAAAACATACCCGATTTTGATAAACTCCCATATCTACTGGGTGAAATACCACAGTGTGCATCATAGTAGCAAGATTTATGACCTGTTGCCACAAGAAAAGGACAACCAGTGAAGAACAAACACCTTTGTAAATACAACCCATATTTATGTTTATTTATTTTCCCTTTTGTACTTTAACCATTTGTACATCGTTACAACACTGTATATATATAATATAACATTTGTAATGTCTTTATTCTTTTGGAACGTCTGTGAGTGTAATGTTTACGGTTCATTTCTATTGTTAATTTCAATTTTGTATATTATCTACTTCACTTGCTTTGGCAATGTTAACATTTGTTTCCCATGCCAATAAAGCCCCTTGAATTTAATTGAGAGAGGAGAGAGGGGGAGAGTGAGGAGTGGTTGAGAGAGAGAGAGAAAAGAGAGAGAGGGGGGAGGGGCTTTGAGAAGGGGGGGTTTGAGAGAGGGGGG
>NW_019942591.1:460751-466826 GCF_002910315.2 Salvelinus sp. IW2-2015 | reverse complement strand
AGGAGAGACTGATACAGAGACAGAGAGAGAGGAGAGAGAGAGAGGAGAGACTGGGAGAGAGAAGACTGGGAGGGAGAGACAGAGAGAGGAGACTGGGAGAGAGAGACAGAGTGAGAGAGACGAGAAGAGGAGACTGGGAGAGGAGAGACAGAGAGAGGAGAGAAGGAAGAGGAGAGACTGGGAGAGGAGAGAAGAGAGAGGAGAAGAGGGAGGAGAGAGACAGAGAGAGGAGAGAAAGAGACAGCGAGAGAGAGAGGAAAGAGAGAGAGAAGAGAGGAGAGAGGGAAGAGAGAGAGACAGAGAGGAGAGGGAGAAGAGAGGAGAGAGGAGAGAGAGAGGAAGAGGAGAGAGAGAGAGAGAGGAGAGAGAGAGAGAGAGAGAGAGGAGAGACGGAGAAGAGAGAGAGGAGAGACAGAGGAGAGACAGAGAGGAGAGACGAAGAGAACGAGAGAGGAGAGAAGAGAGAGAGAGACGAGAGAGAAGGAGAGAGAGGGGACAGAAGGGGAGAGAGAGGAGAGACAGAGAGAGGGAGAGACTGGGAGAGAGAGGACAGAGGAGAGAAGGAGAGACGGAAAGAGAGAGAACAGAGAGAAGCAGAGAGGAGAACAATAGAGGAGAGACAGAGAGAGGGAGAGACGAGAGAGAGGAGAGACTGGAGAGAGAGGGGACAGACTGGGAAGAGAGGAGGAGAGACTGGGGGGGGAAGAGAGACAGAGAGACAGAGGATAAGAAGAGACGGAAGAGAGAGAGACAGACTGGAGAGAGAGAGGAGAGACTGGAAGAGAGAGGACAGACAGAGATAGGAGAGACTGGGAGACGAGAGGAAGACCTAGAAGAGAGAGGACCAGACTGGAAAGAGAGAGGAGAGAACAGAGATAGGAAGAGACTGGGAAGAAAGAGGACAGACTGGAAGAGAGAGGACAGACTGGAAGAGAGAGGACAGAACAGAGAATAGGCAGCGGGAGAGAAGGAAGCTGGAGAAGAGAAGACGAAGAGAGAAGAGAGACCGAGGAGAGGAGAGGAAGAATGGAGAGAGAGGAAGAGAGACAGACTGGAGAGAGAGAGAGAAGACTGGAGAGAGAGAGGAGAGACTGGAAGAGAGAAGAGGAGAGACTGGAGAAAGAGAGGAAGAAGAGATAGGAAGTGAAAGAGAGGAGAGAAGAGGAGAGACACTGGAGAGAGAGAGGAGAGGAGGAGAGAGAGAGGAGGACTGGAAGAGACAAGAGGAGAGACGGCGAAGCGAGAGGGAGATGGGAGAGAGAGGAGAAACTGGGAGAGAGATGAGAGAGACAGAGAGACTGGGAGAGAGAGAGGAGAGACAGAGAGACTGGGAGACGAGAGGAGAAGAGGAGAGACTGGGAGAGAGAGGAGAGACTGGGAAGAGAGAGAGAAAGAGACTGGGAGCAAGTGAGGCTACAGGACAGAAGGATCAGCTGGTGCGTGAAGAAAAATTATGACTTAAGCAAACACAAGCAAAAACAATGAGGAATAAATAGCTTCTGCACTCATCATGGTGACAGGAGTAGATTTAGCAAAGAGGAAAAGAGTATGAAAATGTTAAGGGACCTCTAAACACGCAGCAGCATATAAATCAAGGGCACGTGAACACGCTTACTAGACTTGCCCTCAGCTTCTCAATCCAATCATACTGTATGCTTTATGTCCGAAAACCAAGAACACACACACGAGCAGAGTGTAATACCATTTCTGTGGTACCTCTGCTATTTCTCTGCATACATTCCAATTATAATCCACCGATTGTTTGCTTCACTGTTATCAATATTACATTGTTATTGCTATTGAATAGGAATGAAATATGTGAGTAATTTCAACTAATTATTCCAGTCATTGGGTACCTAGTCAGGTGCTGCCTTTGAAATCTGTTCACTTAATAGTCAAGTGGATCTCTAGTATAATGGATAGTGGCAGTGACAATAAAGTAATAACACTGACCAGCTAGAAATACAAAAAAGATCAAGTAACCAGGATAAATGGCTGAATGAAGCAAATAATCTACATAGACACTGAGGCCTAGTGTGTCGAGAGGCCTGGGAGTAAGTTGGCACCTTACCCCACGATCAGGTGCTTGCAGAGCTGGCAGTGGGTGGGCTTGCGGAAAACGTGCTCCTGGACAGTGGTTCACCTGCGTCAGTGGACGGGTTGGGGGGGGCCTTGAAGACAGTGAGGGGAGGGGCTTAAGACGGGGAGGGGAGCGAGGGAGGGTTTGGGGCTGAGTGGACGGAGAGAGGGAGGGTAAGCATTTCACTGGCGAGGGAAGAGCCAGGGGGCGGGGAGGGGGGCGGCGGGTCGGTGATGAAGTCTGGGGGGAGACGAGCGTCACTGCAGGACCTCTGGAAGAAGTTCTCTACACTCTTACTGCGCATCAGGGTCTTAAAGGAGAGGGAGCGCTTCAGGCGCTGGAGCTGCAGGGAGGGAGAGAGGAGAGAGGGGAGCATGAGGGGAACATTCACAACAGATATCAACACGTCAGGGATTTAACAGGCACAATAACATGTGTACGTACCAGTTGTTCCCCCGAGAGGATGAACAAGCAATTTTCATTTCCATAGAACATGTAGTTCCATAAACAAGRGATGTTGACTCGCCATTTCATGAAAAACCAACAGCACAAAAGGACATTAGCACTCACATTGATAATAATAATCTGTGAAATGCCATTTAGTTGGGTTTCATGTAAGGTTGCTAGCCCGTAACCCACTGGGCACAGACGTTCCCTGGTTCAGTGGGAGACTGATGAAAAGGACCGTTCCAGTTTACCCAGCAGCCTTATCACCAGCTTTCAGCAGCCAATCTCCTGGCTCCTTATCTGATTCAGTACCTTTACAGGGCCTATTGATGATGTATTCACACCAGCCTACCTCTGGCCCATTGTCAGTGTGAGTGCGGGTGCTGGGCTTAAATGGTAAACAGACACACTTATCACACACACCTATACATGCAATGCACATATACACACACATACTTTCACACATACTGGGGCCAAGCTTCCTGCCATCCAGGACCTCTATACCAGGCGGTGTCAGAGGAAGGCCCTAAAATTGTCAAAGACTCCAGCCACCCTAGTCATAGACTGTTCTCTCTGCTACCGCACGGCAAGCGGTACCGGAGCGCCAAGTCTAGGTCCAAGAGGCTTCTAAACAGCTTCTACCCCCAAGCCATAAGAGTCCTGAACATCTAATAAAATCTTTTACACTGCTGCTACTCTCTGTTATTATCTATGCATAGTCACTTTAATAACTCTACCTACATGTACATATTACCTCATTTACCTCGACTAACCGGTGCCCCCGCACATTGACTCTGTACCGGTACCCTCTGTATATAGCCTCGCTATTGTTATTTCACTGCTGCTCTTTAATTAATTGTTACTTTTTTTTTTTTTTTTAAGGTATTTTTCTTAAAACTGCATTGCTGGTTAAGGGCTTGTAAGTCAGCATTTCACTGTAAGGCGCATGTGACAAATAACATTTGATTTGACATACACACACACACACATAGGATTATTCACACAGCATCCTTACCCCACGTATTGTACATGACGTGACTATCATTCATTCCTTATCACCTCTACTGACCGAGCTGTTCCTGCATGACTGATAAACGAACACATGTCAAAGCCATCACTCCTGTATCCTGTCTCTCTGTCTCTCCAACTTGCATTGATTACCTAAATAAATACATGTCGCTCAACTGACTGATGATCTCCCCAGGCGCAGGTTGACGTTTATTGTTATGAATCTTGCACTGGAGGCAGAACTGAAAAATGTATTCTAGCCGGGCCAGCTGCAAAGTCAAAATGGTCTATTATCGTAAAAATGTATGGAAAACAAAAATGTGTTTTTTTAACTTTTAATTTAAGGTTAGGGTAAGGCATTAAGATTAGCAGTGTGGTGACTTTGACCGTGCTAGCTAGTGACCACTGCAGAGCTGCCTCCAGGGCAAGATTTACAACAATTAAATGCCAACCTGCTCCTCAGGCCAGAGATATTGATGATCATACATCATGTGGAGTTAGGTGTTATGGATGGTGCTGTGAGGAAGTGTCTGTCACAGATACACCACAGGAGGAAGAGGAGCTAGCTGAGAGAGGAGGGCGTTGTCCTCTCCTTTGTCTGAATCTAAAAGAACGGACCAGGGTAGGCAGACACCCCATTGATCCACCACAGACACAGCTCCCTGCACTGTGCGTGCGAATGCACATACGCACACACACAAACACCGGCATACACAGACTCTCTCTCTCTCTGCCCGTCAGTCTGCTGCTAGTGGAGGCTTACGCCTCTGTTTCTCAGGGAATAGGAGATGAAAACAGTTTGTCCAAGTGAGTCAGAAAGACAGACAGCTACCCAGTGTCCCTGTGTACTCGTTAAGGAGCATAGAAGTGTGTGTGCGTGCAGTGGTTTGTGTCGAGTGTGTCTTTCTCCCCGTGTCAAATCATTTGATTACAGCCGCTCATCTGAGTCGATGACGATTGGGAATTGAAGTGGAGAGGCGGTTTGGTTTGACACACCTGTCAGCGCAGCGCTCCCTACGTAGCTACCAGAAGGTGCGGTGCAGTGCGTCATGCGTTTGTCCAGAGCATGTTAAGTCAGAGGAAAGAAGCGTTGGCGTCATAGTAACAGAATCTAGATTCTATTTCTATGGTCGGTCGTAGCCTGCCGCCCGCGCCGTGCGCTAGAACACATCTCAATTAGAGCGTATCTTATCAAGCCTCTGTGCTGTTCTTCCCAAATAGCACTCTATTCCCTTTCTAGCGCATATGGGGCCGTGGTCAAAAGCAGTTCACTATTAGATAGAATAGGGTGCCATTTGGGACTCAGCCAGAGAGAAACCCTCGTTAAACTCTAGTTTAGTTGAGACGGCCGCAGCTTATTATCTGAAGTAACGCCAACATTAACATACAGTACTGCCAGTTCGCTTCATACATAGTAATCCACAAGGCTCCAGTTCATAATGACTGTTTGCTGTCATTTACATGTGTATTAAGTCCTTTGCATACAATACCTTATGTGACCCAGCTACTGTACAAATCCAACCCTGGCATACATAGGTGTGAACTAGTCCCTGAACTGCTTTATTCAATGCCTTTCCTTTGCAATTTCATGACAATAATCCCAGAAAGTCGAGGGATCGTTTTTGCACCAGCCTCTCCACGTCCTGTGTAGTCACGTGGGTCGTGCGTCAGCCAGGCTAAGAGAAGGACTGCCTCAGAGGAAAAGCTTTCACTATCTCTCTGTCTTTTCATTTCTCTCTCTTTCTCTCTTTCGCCGTCTCTCCCATCCCTCCCTGTCCATTTTTCTCTCTTTCTCTCTCCCATCCCTCCCTGTCCATTTTTCTCTCTTTCTCTCTCTCATCCCTCCCTGTCCATTTCTCTCTCTTTCTCTCTCTCACCGTCTCTCCCATCCCTCCCTGTCCATTTTCTCTCTTTCTCTCTCCCATCCCTCCCTGTCCATTTCTCTCTCTTTCTCTCTCCCATGCCTCCCTGTCCATTTTTCTCTCTGTTTCACCCCTCTCGCTCTGCCATATATCATGGGCATCCAACCCCCACCTCAAGAAGAATCCCTCTCTCTAGTGTCTGTTTGTCTAACTGTTCAACTCCCAGGTCAAAGCTGTGCTGAGCAACAAACGCTCAGCAGCCCTGGGAGAGACAAAGGGTTGTTTATGGACAGCTCTCAATGAAAAACAAGGAACAACCAAACAGAACCCTATCACACACACACACACACCAACACACACACCACAACACACACACACACACCACACACACACACACACACACACACACACACACACACACACACACACACACCACACACACACACCACACACACCACACACACACATCCCTTGGGTTGTGCTGTCTGGAGATGCAAGAGAAACGATTGGCAGACGATACAGTATAAATAACCTGCTGGGAAACTTCCCTAAGACTAAATGAATAATGTCGGAAGAGACACACATGCACACTGCACACACACACACACACACACACACACACACACACACACACACACACACAACACAACACACACACACACACCACACACAACACAC
>NW_019942591.1:451174-454511 GCF_002910315.2 Salvelinus sp. IW2-2015 | reverse complement strand
CTGTACAGGATATGTAGGAATAGTAAGGTATGTACTGTAGGTAGGTAGGAAGAGTAAGGTATGTACTTGTAGGTAGGTAGGTAGGAAGGAACAGTAAGGTATGTACTGTAGGTAGGTAGGAACAGTAAGGTATGTACTGTAGGTAGGTAGGGAACAGTAAGGTATGTACTGTAGGTAGGTAGGTAGGAACAGTAAGGTATGTACTGGTAGGTAGGTAGGTAAACAGTAAGGTATGTACTGTAGGTAGGTAGGTAGGAACAGTAAGGTATGTACTGTAGGTAGGTAGGAACAGTAAGGTATGTACTGTAGGGTAGGTAGGAACAGTAAGGATATGTACTGTAGGTAGGTAGAACAGTACAGGTATGTATTGTAGGTAGGTAGGTAGGAACAGTAAGGTATTGTACTGTAGGTAGGTAGGAAGTAAGGTATGTACTGTAGGTAGGTAGGAACAGAAGTATGTACTGTAGGTAGGTAGGAAAAGTAAGGTATGTACTGTAGGGTAGGTAGGAACAGTAAGGTATGTACTGTAGGTAGGTAGGAACGTAAGGTATGTACTGTAGGTAGGTAGGAACAGTAAGGTATGTACTGTAGGTAGGTAGGTTAGGAAAAGTAAGGTATGTACTGTAGGTAGTGAACAGTAAGGTATGTACTGTAGTAGGTAGGTAGAAAAGTAAGTATGTACTGTAGGTAGGTATGTACTTGTGTATAGGTAGGTAGGTAGGTAGTAGGTAGGTAGGTAGGTAGGTAGGTAGGTAGGTAGGTAGGAACAGTAAGGTATGTACTGTAGGTAGGTAGGTAGGAACAGTAAGGTATGTACTGTAGGTAGGTAGGTAGGAACAGTAAGGTATACTGTAGGTAGTAGGTAGGAACAGTAAGGATTGTACTGTAGGTAGGTAGGAACAGTAAGGTATGTACTTAGAGTAGGTAGGAAAGTAAGGATGTACTGTAGTAGGTAGGAACAGTAAGGTATGTACTGTAGGTAGGTAGGAACAGTAAGGTATGTACTGTAGGTAGGTAGGTACACAGTAAGGTATGTACTGTAGGTAGGTAGGTAGGAAAAGTAAGGTATGTACTGGTAGGTAGGAGTAGGTAGGATAGGTAGGTAGGTAGGTAGGTAGTAGGTAGGTAGGTAGGGTATGTACTGTGGGTAAGTAGTACTGGTAGGTAGGAACAGTAAGGTATGTACTGTATGTAGGTAGGTAGGTAGGTAGGCAGGGTATGTACTGTGGTAGGTAGGTAGGTAGGTAGAGTAGGTAGGTAGGTAGGTAGATAGATAGATAGATGTAGATAGGTAGGTAGGTAGGTAGGTAGGTTAGGTAGGTAGGTAGGTAGGTTAGGGTAGGTAGGTAGGGTAGGTTAGATCAGGTAGGTACTGGTTAGGAACAGGTAAGGTATGTACTGTAGGTAGGTAGGAACAGTAAGGTATGTACTGTAGGTAGGTAGGAACAGTAAGATATGTACTGTAGGTAGGTAGGAACAGTAAGGTATGTTACTGTAGGTTGTAGGAACAGATATGGTATGTACTGTAGGTAGTTAGGAACAGTAAGTATGTACTGTAGAGTAGGTAGGTACTGTATGTAGGTAGGTAGGTAGGAACAGTAAGGTATGTACTGTAGGTAGTAGGTACTGTCATGTAGGTATGGTACTGGTAGGAACAGTAAGGTAGTACTGTAGTAGGTAGGTAGGATAACAGTAAGGTATGTACTGTAGGTAGGTAGGAACAGTAAGGTATGTACTGTAGGTAGGTAGGAACAGTAAGGTATGTACTGTAGGTAGGTAGGTAGGTAGGGAAAGTAAGGTATGTACTGTAGGTAGGTAGGAACAGTAAGGTATGTGATGTAGGTAGGTAGGTAGGGAAAGTAAGGTATGTACTGTAGGTAGGTAGGTAGGTAGGTAGGGAAAGTAAGGTATGTACTGTAGGTAGGTAGGTCGGTTGGTCAATTCCACACCAATGTGGAATCACCTACTTTTAATACACCTTGTATCCTTCATTTACTGAAGTGTTTCCATTATTTTGGCAGTTACCTGTAGATGATAGATAGATAGATAGATAGATAGATAGATAGATAGATAGATAGATAGATAGATAGATAGATAGATAGATAGATAGATAGATAGATAGATAGATAATATAGATAGATAATATAGATGAGATAGATAGATAAGATAGATAGATAATATAGATAGATAGAAAAGATAGATAGATGATAGATAGATAGATAAGATAGATAGATAGATAAGATACATAAGATAGATAAGATGGATAAGATAAGATGGATAGATAAGATAGATACATAAGATAGATAAGATAGATTAGATAGATAAGACAGATACATAAGATAGATAAGATGGATAAGATAAGATAGATAGATGATAGGAGTATTATTTACTGCTAGGTTCAGTCAGTGTTATATTGAGTACTCTACTCTATCGTGCCAGAGGGAATTGGAGAGAAAATGTAAACAGAGGACTCATTTAAAAAGCGGAAAAGAGACCTAACATTATTCTAATGAAGATACACATATCTGCAGTCTGTGTGGATGTAAGAAGTGCTGGGGATGCAGATGCTGTGTTGCTGCTGCTGCTGATGTTGATGGAAACAAGAGGTGGCCAGAGAGGGAGAGAGGGAGAGAGGAAGAGAGGGAGAGAGGGAGAGAGGAAGAGAGGGAGAGAGGAATAGAGGGAGAGAGGAAAGGAGCAGAAGAGAGGAGAGAGGAAGAGAGGAAGAGGGAAGAGAGGGAGAGAGGAAGAGAGGGAGAGAGAGAGAAGAGAGGAAGAGAGAGGAGAGAGGAAGAGAGGAAGAGAGGGAGAGAGGAAGAGAGGGAGAGAGGGAGAGAGGAAGAGGGGAGAGAGGGAGAGAGGAAGAGAGGGAGAGAGGAAGAGAGGAAGAGAGGGAGAGAGGAAGAGAGGGAGAGAGGAAGAGAGGGAGGGAGGAAAGATAGGGAGAGAGGAAGAGAGGGAGAGGGGAGAGGAATAGAGGAATAGAGGGAGAGAGGAAGAGAAGGAAGAGAGGGAGAGAGGGAGAGAGGGGAGAGAGAAGAGAGGAAGAGAGGAGAGAGGAAGAAGGGAGAGAGGAAGAGAGGGAGAGAGGAAGAGAGGGAGAGAGGAAGAGAGGGAGAGAGGAAAAGAGGGAAGAGAGGGAGAGAGGAAAGAGAGGAAGAGAGAAGAGAGGAAAGGGAAGAGAGGGAGAGAGAGAAGAGAGGAAGAGAGGAGAGAGGAAGAGAGGGAGAGAGGAAGAGAGGGAGAGAGGAAGAGAGGGAGAGAGGAAGAGAGGGAGGAGAGAAAGAGAGAGGAGAGGAGGGAGAGAGAGAAGAGAGGAAGAGAGGGAGAGAGGGAG
>NW_019942591.1:437114-447650 GCF_002910315.2 Salvelinus sp. IW2-2015 | reverse complement strand
GCGAAGGGAAGAGAGGGAGAGAGAGGAAGAGAGAGAGAGGGAGAGAGGAAGAGAGGAAGAGAGGAGAGAGGGAGAGAGGGAAGAGAGGAGAGAGGAGAGAGAGGAGGAGGAAGAGGAAGGGAGAGAGGAAGAGAGGGAGAGGGAAGAGAGGGAGAGAGGAGAGAGAGGAAGAGAGAAGAGAAGAGAAGAGAGGAAGAGAGGGAGAGAGAGAGAGAGAGGAAGAGAGGAGAGAAGAGAGAAGAGAGGGGAGGAAGAGAGGGAGAGAGGAGAGAGAGGAGAGAGAGGAGAGAGAGAGAGGAAGAGAGGGAGAGAGGAGAGAGGAAGAGAGGAAGAGAAGGAGGAGGAGAGAGGAAAGAGAGGAATGAGAGAGAGGAAGAGAGGGAGAGAGGAAGAGAGGGAGAGAGAGGAAGAGAGGAAGAGGAAGAGAGGGAGAGAGGAAAAGAGGGAGAGAGGAAGAGAGGAGAGAGAGGAGAAGAGAGGGAGAGAGGAAGAGAAGGAAGAGGAGAGAATCCTGGAAAAACCAAATGATCACGCTATGCAACAGTGTTTCTAAGGTCAAATTAAATGCGAAGGGAATCCTATTGTGAGAGGATTTAGTAGCCAATCAGGTATCAAGGGTCATTAAATACTTTTGTTTCTTTATTATATATGCAAGAAAACAGAGAGATATGAAACTGTTGAATGTCCTGTAGATTTCACTGCTAGACTAAAGCTGCTCATTATGCATGGCAACGGCAGAGTCCCACTTTGAATGAGAGATGCACGAGCAGTCGCTCTCTAGCTCTCTCTGCACGCACACACACTCATATACACCACCACACACACTCATATATACACACACACACCCACACACACACACACACACACACACACACCACACACACACACACACACACACACACACACACACACACACACACACACACACACAAACACACACACACACACAAGTACACACATGAACCCAAATGATCAAACAATGGACACACCACAGAGCAACTCACAACACACGTTTTCTCCCTCTCTTGTCTCTCTCTCTGTGTATTTATTCAGACGAACTGTGCTGGGCTGTGTGAAACCAAGCTCCACATAAAAGGATAGCTGCTCTACCTGGCTGCTCCACCCCCCGTCCCTCCTCTCTTCACCCCTCACATCATCAGTACCCGCTCCTCTCCTCCCTCCTCACCATCACCTTCACCTGACAGCTATCACCCGCCCATTTGTACTCTCCCAGTCACTGTCCACACGCTAGAACCCCGTGACAGGCCTGTCAATCACGAGTGGGAGGGAGAGAGGAAGGGGGAGAGAGAGAGAGAGAGAAGGGAAGAAGAGAGAGAGAGAAGAGAGAAGAGAGGGAGACAGAGGGAGACGAAGAGAGGAGAAGGGAGAGACAGGAGAGAGAGAGGAGGACAGAGAGAGAGAGAGAAGGGGAGAGACAGAGAGAGAGAGAGAGGAGAGAAGAGAGAGAGAGAAGGGGAGAGACAGGAGAGAGAGAGAAGGGAGAGAAGAGCGGGAGAGGGGGGAGACAAGGAGAGAAAGGGGGAGAGAAAGCGAGACAGAAGGGAGAGAAAGGAAGAGAGAGAGAGAGAAGGGGGAGAGACAGAGAGAGAGTGAAGGGGGAGACAGAGAGAGAGAGAGAGCGGAGAGGAGGGAGGAAGGGAGGAGAAGACGGACGTGAGACAGAGAGAAGCGAATGGGGAGACAGAGAGAGAGAGAAGGGGGAGAGACAGAGAGAGAAGTGAAAGGGGGAGAAGACCAGAGAGAGAGAGAGGGGGAAGAGACAGAGAGAGAGAGAGAGAGAGGAAGGGGAGAGACAGAGAGAGAGAGAAGGGGGAGAACGAGAGAGAGGAGAGCAGGGGGAAGAGACAGAGAGAGGAGAGACGGGGGAGAGAAGAAGAGAGAGAGAAGGGGGAGAGACAGAAAGAGAGAGAAAGGGGGAGAGCCAGAAGAGAGAGAGAAGGGGGAGAGACAGAGAGAGAGGAGAAAGGGGGAGAGACAGAGAGAGAGAGAGAAGGGGGAGAGACAGGAGAGAGAGAGAAGGGGGAGAGACAGAGAGAGAGAGAGAAGGGGGAGAGAGAAATAGAGAGAGAGAGAAGGGGGAGAGACGGAGAGACCCAATTGCCAAAGACATGCTACCTGCGGCATATCTGGAGCTTTTCCAGTGAACACATAATCACATGGAATATGGATGTTTCCTTATCTTTGCACTACTCCCTCCCTGCAGTGCGCCACAGTCCTAATCAGTGCATCCCTGTCAGTGGCAGGCAAGGCGTCGCATTAATAAACATCCAAGCAGTGAAGGTGTTACACCAACCACCGCAGTGGTTTTCTAATGAGAAAAGAATGGTGGTAAGTCAATCAATCAATCAAATGTATTTATAAAGCCCTTTTAACATCAGCAGATGTCACAAAGTGCTATACAAAAACCCAGCCTAAAACCACAAAACAGCAAGCAATGCAGATGTAGAAGCACGGTGATAGGAAAAACTCCATAGAAAAGGCAGGAACCTAGGAAGAAACCTAGAGAAGGAACCAGGCTCTGAGGGGTGGCCAGTCCTCTAATGGCTGTGCTAGGTAGAGAGGAACCAGGCTCCCGAGGGGTGGCCAGTCCTCTAATGGCTGTGCTAGGTAGAGAGGAACCAGGCTCCGAGGGGTGGCCAGTCCCTCTAATGGCTGTGCTGGTAGAGAGGAACCAGGCTCCGAGGGGTGGCCAGTCCTCTAATGGCTGTGCTAGGTAGAGAGGAACCAGGCTCCGAGGGTGGCCAGTCCTCTAATGGCTGTGCTAGTAGAAGAGGAACCAGGCTCCGAGGGGTGGCAGTCCTCTAATGGCTGTGCTAGGTAGAGAGGAACCAGGCTCCGAGGGGTGGCCAGTCCTCTAATGGCTGTGCTAGGTAGAGAGGAACCAGGCTCCGAGGGGTGGCCAGTCCTCTAATGGCTGTGCTAGGTAGAGAGGAACAGGCTCCGAGGGTGGCAGTCCTCTAATGGCTGTGCTAGGTAGAGGGAACCAGGCTCCGAGGGGTGGCCAGTCCTCTAATGGCTGTGCTAGGTAGAGAGGAACGGCTCCGAGGGGTGGCCAGTCCTCTAATGGCTGTGCTAAGGTAGAGAGGAACCAGGCTCCGAGGGGTGGCCAGTCCTCTAATGGCTGTGCTAGGTAGAGAGGAACCGGCTCCGAGGGGTGGCCAGCCTTCTAATGGCTGTGCTAGGTAGAGAGGAACCAGGGCTCCGAGGGGTGGCCAGTCCTCTAATGGCTGTGCTAGGGTAGAGAGGAACAGGCTCCGAGGGGTGGCCAGTCCTCTAATGGCTGTGCTAGGTAGAGAGGAACCAGGCTCCGAGGGGTGGCCAGTCCTCTAATGGCTGTGCTAGGTAGAGAGGAAACCAGGCTCCGAGGGGTGGCCAGTCCTCTAATGGCTGTGCTAGGTAGAGAGGAACCAGGCTCGAGGGGTGGCCAGTCCTCTAATGGCTGTGCTAGGTAGAGAGGAACCAGGCTCGAGGGGTGGCCAGTCCTCTAATGGCTGTGCTAGGTAGAGAGGAACCAGGCTCTGAGGGTGGCCAGTCCTCTAATGGTGTGCTAGGTAGAGAGGAACCAGGCTCGAGGGGTGGCCAGTCCTCTAATGGCTGTGCTAGGTAGAGAGGAACCAGGCTCAGGGGTGGCCAGTCCTCTAATGGCTGTGCTAGGTAGAGAGGAACCAGGCTCGAGGGTGGCCAGTCCTCTAATGGCTGTGCTAGGTAGAGAGGAACCAGGCTTCGAGGGGTGGCCAGTCCTCTAATGGCTGTGCTAGGTAGAGAGGAACCAGGCTCGAGGGGTGGCCAGTCCTCTAATGGCTGTGCTAGGTAGAGAGGAACAGGCTCGAGGGTGGCCACTCTCTAATGGCTGTGCTAGGTAGAGAGGAACCAGGCTCGAGGGTGGCCAGTCCTCTAATGGCTGTGCTAGGTAGAGAGGAACCAGGCTCTGAGGGGTGGCCAGTCCTCTAATGGCTGTGCTAGGTAGAGACAAGAAGAGTGCATGTCCATTAAGGCCAGATTGTTCTTCAAGATGTTGATAGGAATGACAGTCTGCAGCTACTAGAAGGGTGCTATTTTCCTGGCTGCTGTCCACTCCCCCAGAATCTCATCTGCTCCTCGACACACACAGACAGACGCGCACACACACAAACACACACACCTCAGCCCGTCTGGACAAGGCACGCCACTGTGAGCCAGCCCAGCGGCGACACTCGAGAGTCCTCCTCTCCTTCTCCCTCTTTGGCTCTCTGCCTTTCTCTCAATTTCTGACATCCTTCATCTAAGTTGGGACTAGTGGGAACACGCTGCAGGCAGCTTCGGGGAGCGTCTGTTATCTGATGGGAGTCATTCTTCTCCATCTCCCTCTCGTCAGAATGGCCTTGTGCTTGTGTGATATCTGGTCACGTCAAATAACTCAGGAGGCCTTGTTTTTTGGAGTGGCTCTGATTGTGTGTGTGAAAGAGAAACAGATGGATAGAAAGATAACAGGGAGACCCTGTCTATAGGGTCCATACACCTCCCTCTGATCCAATTAATTGGAGAGAATGGTTTTGACATGTACCACAGTGCTCAACTAATGGATTCTTAATAGACTACAACTGACAAAGTGTCTTTGGGCACAAGGCTATTGAATTTCAAGCATTTCATGGGAGCTCCATAGGCAATTAACCTACTATTTTAACACTGCAGGAGCCTCAATCAGAACCGTGGGGTTTAAGGTGAACAAGATAAATCATTGTGGCGCTGACCCTTGATGCCTTTATACTACAACCTAAGCTCCCAGTAACGAAGGGAGAGATTATAGTAGTAGCTGACATTGAGGAATGAAGCGGGATGTTCAAATCCCTGATGAGTCGGGTGGGTTTTGAATGGTGGGCTGATATTTTGGGTGCTGGTGGGGGAGTGAGTGCGTGTGAATAGCATAACCAATCACTCAGACAGACAGACAGACAGACAGACAGACAGACAGACAGACAGACGTCCCTCTCTGCATGTCTGATGAGGAACATGCTCACTGAGACAGACAGGCAGACAGACAGACAGACAGACGTCCGTCTCTGCATGTCTGATGAGGAACATGCTCACTGAGACAGACAGGCAGGCAGACAGACAGACCAGACAGACAGACAGACGTCCCTCTCTGCATGTCTGATGAGGAACATGCTCACTGAGACAGACAGACAGACAGACAGACAGACAGACAGACAGACAGACGTCCTCTCTGCATGTCTGATGAGGAACATGCTCACTGAGACAGACAGGCAGGCAGACACAGACAGACGACAGACAGACGTCCCTCTCTGCATGTCTGATGAGGAACATGCTCACTGAGAGCAGACCAGACAGACAGACAGACAGACAGACAGACAGACAGACAGACAGACAGCAGACAGACGTCCCTCTCTGCATGTCTGATGAGGAACATGCTCACTGAGACAGACAGACAGACAGACAGACAGACAGACAGACAGACAGACGTCCCTCTCTGCATGTCTGATGAGGAACATGCTCCACTGAGACAGACAGACAGACAGACAGACACAGACAGACACAGACAGACAGACGTCCCTCTCTGCATGTTCGATGAGGAAATGCTCACTGGACAGACAGGCAGACAGACAGACAGACAGACAGACAGACATACGTCCCTCTCTGCATGTCTGATGAGGAACATGCTCACTGAGACAGACAGGCAGACAGCAGACAGACAGACAGACAGACAGACAGACAGACAAGACAGACGTCCCTCTCTGCATGTCTGATGAGGAACATGCTCACTGAGACAGACAGGCAGACAGACAGACAGACAGACAGACAGACAGACAGACAGACAGACGTCCCTCTCTGCTGTCTGATGAGGAACATGCTCACTGAGACAGACAGACAGACAGACAGACAGACAGACAGACAGACGACAGACAGACAGACAGACGTCCCTCTCTGCATGTCTGATGAGGAACATGCTCACTGAGACAGACAGACAGACAGACAGACAGACGTCCCTCTCTGCATGTCTGATGATGAACATGCTCACTGAGCGTAAAACAAAGACAGGAGACAGGAGAGCAATCATGCTACGTGAGTAAATGTGTTTTCACATTCATGATAGGAACATGTTTTGATTGCAATGTCAGAGTGACGTAGTAAGTTGTATGCTATAAAAAAATAAAAAAATAAAGAGAGTCGCAGACTGTACATACAAGCTCCCAGTAATTTATTGAGTAAACCACCAGGGTTTCGGCATCACTGTACCTTCTTCAGGGTGATGTAGTAAACCATAGTAATCTGGAATACAATAGAAACGTGAAGCATGTGTGAGCTGATTCAGTGTCTGTGTGAGACAGTGTGTGGTGCTGTCTCTTATACACATCTAGATGTGTATAAGGGGTGTGTGTGTGTGTGTGTGTGTGTGTGTGTGTGTGTGTGTGTAACCGCAGGGTGCATGTGACACGTCTAGTGCAGTAGTGCCTAGGTAGACTTTAATTGCATGCCTGCTTACCACGTGCTTGCATACTCTCGCTTACACTTCGCTGCCGCCGGCTAGCCCTTGTGGTGAATTGGAGAGCAGCTTCATGCACAAATCTCTCCTTGCCAGTACAAAGCCTCTCCATGACCAAGACTCCTGTCTGGCTGCCTCGCGGCGGCACACGTTAACTGGTTGTCTTGAAACTCCAGGTTAACCGGCAAGGGATCTCAGAGCAGCAGTGGGCCCCAGAGATGTGTATGTACAGGCCCACCTCTGTGTGGACACGTCCTGGCAGCCATCAACCACTGGTCAACCACTGATCCTGCCCAGTCTGGTATGACAACGGCTAGGGGAGCACACCCTGAGAGGAAAGCAGCGTGCTGGCGGCGCGTGGTAGGCACCGACAGACTGGGGTTCAGGCAGCCTCCTGCAGCTGTGGAAGATACTGGTCGTCCTGGGTTTCCCCCCTTGCCGCTGGAATTTCACCTTCCTACAGTGAAGTAGTGCTGTTGGGGATTGCGCACCCTCAGCAGCACTTTAAATAACTTCCTTTGCACAGGTATCCACTTCTGACCTCGGTGAAGTCATCAACCGGAGCCCGGACTAAAGTCTGGCGGCGCTAGGGTGTCTGGTGACGGGGGCAGGAGTGAATGCACTGAGAGCGCTTAATCAGACCCCTGCACGCCAGTGGCACAAGGCTATTATGGTCGCCAGCAGCTGGGACTTGAGTGGCAGCTGCTCTCGGCAGACCCATGTGTGACTGAGCAGCCCTATTTAGGAGCCATACGGCTCACCCCAGCTGGGGAGAGGCCTAGAAAAGGTGGCCTAAAAATTGCCTCAAAATCACTCCATCCTGGATAGGCTACTGCACCTATTGGGAGATCCACTCAGCGGTCGAAAAATGCTGAAGAAAATAATTCCCCTGAAACTGGCGACATGGAACTTCAGAACTCTTGGACACTGACGACAATAGCGAAAGACCCCATCAGAGAACAGCTTCGATTGCTGCAGAACTAATGCGCTACAACATTGACATTGCTGCCCTGAGTGAGACCAGGTTCCTGGATGAAGGTCCCCTGAAAGAGGAGGGAGAAGGCTACACCTTCTTCTGGAAAGGTTACCCTCCGGGTGGACAACATCAGCACGGTGTGGGACTGGCAATTAAGAACAGCCTTTTACCCAGCCTCACCGAAACACCTGTTGGCATAAGTGAAAGACTCATGTCTCTCCATATCCCCCTAGCCAAGATGCGTTATGCTACTCTTCTCAGTGCATACGCACCAACATTACCATCTGAAAATGAGGCAAAGGACTGCTTCTACCAGTCACTAGATGAAGCCCTTCACCGCATCACCAGGAATGATAAGATCTTTCTGCTGGGTGACTTCAACGCTGGGGTGGGACAGAACAACAGGATATGAAGCGGAGTGCTGGGTAGGCATGGTGTTGGCCAGGTCAATGAGAATGGCATGAGACTGTTAACTCTGTGCCGAGCACGATCTCATTGTCACGACCACCTTGTTCCAGCAGAAGAACAAATATAAAACATCATGGATGCACCCACGCTCCAAACACTGGCACCTGGTCGACTATGTCATAGTGAAACATTCTGACACTAATGACGTCCTGCTGACACGTGCCATGAGGGGTGCAGAATGCTGGATAGATCACTGTATGATACTGGCTAAACTCCAGGTGAGAATACGTCCCCCCCAACGCCTGCAGAAGTCCAGTAAGAGGCGTCTGCACTGTACCCGGATTGAGACAGCTGCAGTAAGGGACGAGTTCTGTCGCTCTCTCGCTGAAAGGCTGAGGGAGACTGAGCCTCTTCTGAGCGCAGAGGACCCCATGGACCAGAAGTTGGCATCTATTATCTCAGTGCTCCATCAGGCAGCGGCCGACTCCATTGGCTACAGAGGTAGGAAACAGCAGGACTGGTTCGATGAGAACTCTGCCACCATCACAGCCTTACTGGACAATATGCACAAAGCACACAGAGCTACTCTCAACAGCCCCACATCTGCTACCCTTCACAAGGATTGGCGTGCATCACGCAAGGAAGTGCAAACTACCTTGTGTGCTCTGCAGAACGAATGGTGGACGAATAAGGCATAGGACATCCAAATTTATGCCGACAAAAACGACATGCACAATTTCTACAACTCAACTAAAGCTATCTATGGCCCAAGAATCACCCCCATGAAAACAGCTGATGGTCTGACTCTCTTGAAGGACCAAAACCAGATCCTATGAGGTGGGCTGACCACTTTGAAGCACTACTCAATCAGCATTCTCCTACAGACCACTCCATCCGGGAAGAACTGCCTGTCCGTCCACCCATTCAAGACCTCAACCATTCGCCAACCTTCAGCTATCCGTTCCCTCAAGAACAACAAGACTCCTGGCGCTGACAGCATCCCGGCAGAGCTACTTAAGAAGGGAGATTACTTCTGCACCAGAACGATCCACCAGTACATCCCTGAAGTTTGGGACATGGAGATTGTCCCCCAACAGTGGCGGGATGCAAACATTGTCACCATCTATAAGAACAAGGGTGACAAGTCCATCTGCTGCAACAGCCGGGGGATATCCCTTCTGGCTGTTGCCGTCAAGGTCCTGGCCAAGGTGATGCTACACAGGCTGGTGAACAACATCACAGAGGAACTGCTGCCAGAGTCACAATGCGGCTTCAGAAAGAACAGGAGTACGGTCGACATGATATTCACGGCACGGCAACTCCAGGAGAAGTGCCGTGAACAACAACAGGACCTTTTCGTGGCCTTCGTCAACCTCTCCAAGGCCTTCGACACTGTGAGCAGGGAACTACTATGGGCATTCTACAAAGAATTGGCAACATCCTTTGCCAGTTCCATGATGGATGATGGCTCGGGTGGCCATAGGAGGGCAGGAGTCAGTGCCTTTTGTAGTAAGTATCAGTGTGAGGCAGGGGTGTGTGCTCTCACCGATACTCTTTAACATGTTCTTCTATGTGTCACCCAACTTCTCCACAAGGAGCTTGAGGACAGCAGTGGTGTTGCGGTGGAGTTCAGGCTGGAAGGAAACCTATTCAACATCAGGAGGCTCCAAGCAACCACCAAGGTCTATACGGAGCGAGTTCTTGAGCTGTAGTATGCTGATGACTGTGCTCTTGTGGCCCACACTCCGCCCCTGTAGCGGCTGTGAGGGTCTATAGCAGGATAGGACTGTCTATCAACACCACCAAGACAGAGGTGGTCAGCCAATGGAGATGCAGTCCTCCACCCACCATGCCTGTCTTCACCATCGAACACAAATCACTGGCAATAGTTCCGTCCTTCAACTGAGCAGCATTCTCTCGGAGGACTGCAGCATCGGCCTTGAAATTCTAAATAGGATCAAGCAAGCATAAGCTGCATTCGGGAAACTCAGACGCAGGGTCTTCCAAAACAGGGATCTCCACCTCCATACCAAAGTCGCGTCGCTCAAGCCGTCTGCATCACCACACTTCTTTACAGCTGTGAAGCCTGGGTCACTTACAGTCGCCACAACAAGCAGCTTGAGCGATTCCACATAAGATGCCTGCAGCGCATCCTGGGAATCACCTGGTGCGACCATGTGCCCCATACAGAAATACTTGCTAAGACCAACTGCATGTCATTAGAATGTCTCAGGAGCGCTTGCCGCGGAAGATCCTGTGTGGCCAGCTACATCTTGGCCGGCGGTCTGCAGGGTGCAGATGAAACGCTACAAGGATCAGCTGAAAATGTAGACGAAGAAGTGCAACATCAAACCCACAGACCTGGAGGAGCTGCTGCCAACCGTTCCACCTGGTGGCAGCTCTGCCAGAGAGGTGTACAGGGGTGGGAAGAGGAGAGGAGCACAAAGAGACAGCAAAAATAGCTCAGGAGACATACAACCATGCCTGCCCCTACCAACACAGACTGCATATGCCCCACCTGCAATAAAGTTAGTGGATCTCGGATTGGACTCTACAGTCCCCAAAGAATTCACTGTTAACTCAGACGTGGAAGTCATCATCGAATACAATGGACTACCATAAGCAAATGGTTGTGGCAAGTGGTTGATGT
>NW_019942591.1:357150-437098 GCF_002910315.2 Salvelinus sp. IW2-2015 | reverse complement strand
ACCTCAACCATTCACCAACCTTCCAAGTGGTGTTATCAGTTATCCGTTCCCTCAAGAACAACAAGACTCCTGGCGCTGAGAGCATCCCGGCAGAGCTACTTAAGAAGGGAGGTTACTTCTGTACCAGAACACTCCACCAGTACATTCCTGAGGTTTGGGACCTGGAGAACGTCCCCCAACAGTGGCGGGATGCAAACATTGTCACCATCTATAAGAACAAGGGTGACAAGTCCATCTGCGGCAACAGCCGGGGGATATCCCTTCTGGCTGTTGCCGGCAAGGTCCTGGCCAAGGTGATGCTCCACAGGCTGGTGAACAACATCACAGAGGAACTGCTGCCAGAGTCACAATGCGGCTTCAGAAAGAACAGGAGTATGGTCCACATGATATTCACGACACGGCAACGCCAGGAGAAGTGCTGTGAACAACATCAGGACCTTTTCATGGCCTTCGTCAACCTCTCCAAGGCCTTCAACACTGTAAGAAGGGAACTACTATGGGGAATTCTACTCAAATTTGGCTGTCCAGACAAATTTGTCGACATCCTTTGCCAGTTCCATGATGGGATGATAGCTCGGGTAGCCATAGGAGTGCAGGAGTCAGTGCCCTCTGTAGTAAGCATCGGTGAGAGGCAGGGGTGCGTGCTGGCACCGGTACTCTTTAACATCTTCCTCCTATGTGTCACCCAGCTTCTCCACAAGGAGCTTGAGGACAACAGCAGTGTTGTGGTGGATTTCAGGCTGGAAGAAAACAGTCCCCAAAGAATTGTGTGTGTGCGTTTGTGTCTGTTTAAAAAGGCACTTCAAGAAAAAACACTTTAAACCCCGACACTCTTTACAGTGTATTCTATAATCTACTACTTCAAGGACATTTTTTTTTTTAAGTACCTTTCAAAATGGTGTCTCACAGTCAGGTAGCATTCTATCTAATCGCAAACCTCATTTGAACAACTGAGGCTGAGCATAGGTAGGCTACATCGGTGGATGTTGTGTGCGCTTATCTAATGCTGCATGCAAAAACCTTCATACCAGTCGGCATAGCAGGACAAGAAAGCAAGAAAGAGAAGCAAGAGAGAGTGATGGCAAAAGCAAGCCAGCACGAGTGTATGCGTTGCTATGGTGATTTCGGTAAACAAACAGTGCAAATCAACATCCGGTAGAAAACAACGTAGAAAACAAAGTTGAAATAGTTTAACTCTGGAGGCAAGACCCATCTACAGTGGCGGCGGACTGCATTCACCGCTTGCCTCAAGGCATTTACCATCGTTCTCTCATTGAAAACAATGACATCCAGTTTGCCGTCTACCTCGTGCCATCTAAACCCAGCATTAGCCTCAATCTCAGCAAATATGTAGAAAAGTGCTGCCAACACATTCAATGACACATGATAGACAATGATAGAAACATGCACAGCAAGGCAGTCAAATGGCCAGAACATCAAGGGGCCTTGAATTCTGGACAGTAAATTAGTTTGCATCAATTGAGAAATTGCTTGGCACTCTGTAAATCTCTTCCATTAAAATACATTTTGTGAGTAGAGTAATGCTGTGAGTGTCTGCAGTGTTCAAATAATTTACATTCAAAACTAAACAAACTTTCCTAATGGGCCTGATGGCAAGATAACCTGGACAGGACATTTATTCTAAAACATTCTGGAACCTGCGTGTCCCTTTGTAAAGTCTTCTTCATTTTGAGCATGTACGCATAAGCGCAGACACATGCACAAACACACAGTAAGAGAAAGAGAACGTTCCAATCATCTTGTCCCCCTTACGTCACCTGACGTGAGTTATTTTAGTTCCCCATAGTGACGCAACTTACTGATGATGCGGTTTGAAATGCACCCCCCCTGTCTCAGCCTCCAGTAATTATGCTGCAAAAGTTTGTGTGTCGGGGGCTAGGGTCAGTCTGTTATATCTGGAGTATTTCTCCTGTCTTATCCTGTGTCCTGTGTGAATTTAAGTATGCTCCCACTAATTCTCTCTCTCTCTTTCTCTTCACTCAGAGGACCTGGGCCCTAGCACCATGCCTCAGGACTACCTGGCCTGATGACTCCTTGATGTGCCCAGTCCACCTCATCATGCTGCTGCTCCAGTTTCAACTGTTCTGCCTGCGGCTATGGAACCTTGACCTGTTCACCGGACGTTCTACCTTGTCCCAGGCCTGCTGTTTTCGACTCTCTCTCTACCCCACCTGCTGTCTCTAAGTCTGAATGATCGGCTATGAAAAGCCAACTGACATTTACTCCTGAGGTGCTGACCTGTTGCACCCTCTACAACCACTGTGATTATTATTATTTGACCCTGCTGGTCATCTATGAGCGTTTGAACATCTTGGCCATGTACTGTTATAATCTCCACCCGGCACAGCCAGAAGAGGACTGGCCACCCCTCAGAGCCTGGTTCCTCTCTAGGTTTCTGCCTTTCTAGGGAGTTTTTCCTAGCCCCCGTGCTTCTACACCTGCATTGCTGGCTGTTTGGGGTTTGGGTTGTTTGGGTTTCTGTACAGCACTTTGTGACATCGGCTGATGTAAAAAGGGCTTTATAAATACAGTTGATTGATTGATTGACCTGGCTGCAATCTACTGTGTTCAAGACAGTTGGGTTTATTATGGTTCAAATTATGAAAAAAAATCGATATGTTATAAAATAAATGTTTTAACTCCAATACTGTAATAAAGAAGTAATTAACTATGATTTTCTTCTGATATGAAGTCAACAGTAACTCCATCTCAGCATCGTAAAACAAAAGAAAGATATCAATGTGATAGTGAAAGCAACAAGCACTTTTAACTTTCTTAAACCATGTCATACAGGCTACTGGTATGTGGTTGTGTCATGGTTTTCTGGCCAAATAATATACGTGTTAACACAAATCAAACATATTCACCATGTGAAAACACCTGGAACAACCATTCAAACAACGTATTTCAAAATCTCCACTATCTAGTCAAAAGAACAGACTGCGTAAAACCGTAAACCACTGTAGACTGAGGTTAACATTTCTCCCGCTGGTGTTCTTGCAAGGATAGTTGTTGTTTCACGGAAGTCCGAAACAGTTGTCAGCCAGTGAGACATGTGAGTGTAGTATACCACTTGCCTTGGACACCGGTGTGATGGACATGTTGCTTGGCGAGCGTTGGAGCTGCGTCTCGGTCTCCATCTCGCTGTTCTCCGTCATCATCAGTCTCTTCACAGGATGAAATGAGACAGTCGGCTGTATGTGGTCCGGCTTCCAGAATAACCGGACTGTTACTGCTGAATTCATTCAAATGTGACTTAGTCAAAAGTACTGCTCAGTGTAGCCGTTGAGATTGGCTAAATAAAGCGTACCACCTCACCACGTTATAAAGATTCACGCGCGCCGGGAATAGGCAGGCTGTTGAGGATCATGCGCCAAGAGATGCACAGGGTTACATCCAATTAATATACATCACAGGTCTAAAGGCATTTCAGTTCAGGGCTGCAGAAAGGGTGCAGTCTGTGGCGGTATTCGAAAGATTGGACCTTAGTTACGCATCAGCAAATAACGGTCCTATCCTGCCCTGCGAGGCAAGTAACCTACCAACTGCTATTCTCTCTGATAGTACTATAGTAGTCAACTAAACTCTGATCCAAATACCTCATGTTGGATCAAGCAGGTGCGACTCTCCTGAAGAAGAACAAATATTGATGTTTTCGAATCTGAGGGCTTATAGTCCATTAGATTTCCAAAAACAAGTAGTTGAGACGTTCCAGGAAGGTTTCTCGCACAAGCCAGAACTCCTGTAGTAGTATGGTAATAGCATTTTCCTTTCGTCGAACATTTTATTGAACGTGTGCTGCCAACATAAATTCGACTAAACCTCAAACCCAGTCCCGCCTCCATCTGCGTCCGTGGCGCATGATTGGCGCACTCTTTACAACTATGTAAATATTAATTTACTCAAATTTCAGGATTGGTGGTTGTCCGAATTTCATAAAGGGGGCGGTATCTTGGTGTAACAGTAGGTTAGGATAGAAAATACTGGGCTTCAAATAAAGCTCCCATAACCGTATTGGGAACAGGGAAAATCTCTGTAAATGAATGCCATGGTCATAGAACACTTGTATTGTCAACATTTCCATTGACGGACTATCATAAAGTGTTTTCTCACATGCCTACGACGGTATGGTTAAATGAAAGATACCTTTTAGCATAATGATTACATTAGAGATTGTTATTTTAGAATGGTCAGTGTAGCGGTGAAAAAATAAATCAACAAAAACTTTTGAAAATAATCTCCGCTACTTTTGTTTCCACCGTCACCACCTTGTTTTGTTTCTCTGTGTTAGTCATCAATATATCTCTGTGTTAGTCATCAATATATCTCTGTGTCAGTCATCAATATATCTCTGTGTCAGTCATCAATTATCTCTGTCTTAGTCATCATATATATCTCTGTGTCAGTCATCAATATTCTCTGGTGTTAGTCATCAATATATCTCTGTATTAGTCATCAATATAGTCTCTGTGTTAGTCATCAATATATCTCTGTGTTAGTCATCAATATATCTCTGTGTTAGTCATCAATATATCTCTGTGTTACTCATCAATATAGGTAGCCCGCCTATACGTGTCTTTCTGTATGTGTCATCGAGCACAAGTCAAACAAGATCAGACTCTCTCTCCCTCGCTCTCTCCCCCTCCCTCCACTGGACAGCTCATGAATCAGCATGATGGATCACTTCGAAATAATATACTGTACCTTATTACACCTTAGAGCACGCACCACGGGGTACATGTAGGCGTCATACCTGTCTATTATGAAATGATTGGTTAGGGGGCCAGGTTTTCCACACTGATGTGATGACATCTTGCCTGAAGTGTAATAGATGATTCAAAAACAGTTTCAATCATTGCACGTTGACTAGTGCACTTGTCTTGGAATGAATACAGAGAATGAAGCAGTCTCACCAGGTATCCTGCTGATAATGCGGTCTGTTTATACTTAGGCTAAATAATGAAAAACACTGATCTGAATGACCCAGAGGAGGGAAAGAAATTCTGAGCAGTCAGTGTAATGTTCTAACAGGACACTTAGGAATCTAATCCGAGAAGAGCTTCAATTCTTATTAATAGTTTAAGTGATTTTCCCCAGAAAGACGACCCTTGTGGGACGGGTTGGCCCATTTCCCACTGTCTATGTGTAAGTATCTACATGAACATATCTAAAAGAGAGGTAGGAAGTAGGAGAGAGTTAGAGAAAGGAAATAAATAGAGAAAGAGCAAGAGCGAGGGAACGAGTGAGATAAAGAGAGACACCAGAGCATCTTCTGGTAATGATCTTCTCTGTTCTCTTCCTGGTTTCTGTCCTCTCCTTTCTTTAACGACTATGCTCCGCTCCAAGGTTACCTGTGCTTATAAAATGAACCCCTACGTGTTATCTTTGTTACAGCATCTTCCATTTAGCAGATACAGCAAATGTTGCACAGCCCATCTCCCCTTCATTTTCTCCCTGTCCTATAAAAACACAGCGGGCACAGTCATAAGGCTGCCTTATGAAGGTGAGCTCCTAATCTCCTATACAGATGTGCCTCTGATGCCTAACAAGCAGGCAGTAGCCATTCAAGATGGGTCATGTGATACTGACAGGGGGATGGTTATAAGGGGGGCTACGGGTGGTGGCTGTGGTTACAAACAAGTTCCTTAGTCTTTCAACCCATGAACATTCATCTGTTGTCTTCCATTGATTGGTAATTTGTTCAACTGTGGACTCACTGACAGGGACAATCAGGGATAAACTCTTCTACTTTCACATAGGCGAAAGGGGAAGAGTGATGGAGAGCCTGTGTGTGTGTGTGTGTGTGTGTGTGTGTGTGTGTGTGTGTGTGTGTGTGTGTACGTGTAAACACAGCGCTGGTAGCAGTCTGCCACAACATCAGAGAGAGCTACACTTCTGCATATGATTACAGTATTTCTATGTATGTATGCATTCCATTATGCCTCCTAAGCCCTTCATCAAAGTCCGGGCTAAGCTGCCAGAAGCCATTTAATGGAGGAGAGAGGGCGAGAGAGAAGGAGAGGTGGAGAGAGGAGGAAAGGTAGCCAAGGAGTGACATTGTTGTTTTACCCCAGCCCCAGTAATCATATTCAAATTAATTATTCCTAGTTTTCTCTAGCAAATCAGCAGCAAGTTCCAACTGCATGGCAGATTGTGTAGACGCAGAGAGCAATGGAACATGCTACCTAATATAACACTGGGGCTGCAGTTTGATCTCCTGCATGTGTGTGCATTGTTTGTCTACTGCAACATGCATCATATTTAAGCATATGCCACATTAGTCTCTAAAGTGTGTGTGTTTATATAATGTCATTATGCTGAACGGCACAAGTGTAAGCGTGACCAATTTCCCAGAGTGTGAGTCTTGACTACAAACTTAGCCGTAGGACACAGCATTCTTATTAGTCAATTGCTTTGTGTGGAGAAAACAATACACCCTCATTGAACATTCATAAGATTTTCAAGCTGCCTGCTCTGCTGTGCACTCGCAGACTAATACCCCAGGTGTCTGTAAGCCAGCTAAAAATAAGGTCCCCCCAATGACAAGATAGGAGGCGAAAACAAGCCACTCCATGCCAGAGGGAAGGAGAAGGAGGAACACAATATCTCCAGCAGCAAGGGGACAACTGGAGCCAAAATGGCTCCCATGTGGCACTATGAGCCTAACAACATCACAAGCTAAGTCGCTGGTCGTCATGGCACTGTAGGACGGGTAGCAGTGTGGTTACTCCCAATGGGGCAGACAGAATGATCCTGTTCATTCATCTAGGATTTCATCACAGACATCAGATACCCACACAATTAGTATGAAGACTTGGGTTACATACATGTTTGAATTAAGTTTTGCTACAAAGTGGATAAATTCAGTAAAATAGCATTTAACGACTCATAACATAGTTCCAGCCTGCTTCTTACAACCCCGCACAGTACTCAGGGTTGGGTTTCTCCACAGCCTTTTTTTCAAAAGTAGCTTATTGCTGCCCTCTAGTGTTGCGCTAAGTTTGAGACAAGATGCATTACATACAGTAACAGGAAAACATGTAGGACTACTACAATATAGTGGAGACTACCTGACCTGGTCAGGAAAAACCTCTGCTCCCTATTTATAGCCTATAACTGGAGCCAAGAGTTTTTCCTAGTCAGGTCAGGAAAAAATTCAGAGCGAAACAAATGAACACTTCAACATACTGCAATTACAGAAATAACAGGCAAATCTTAATAATATAGTTATATATTTATTCATACATACATATTCATTTATAATCAGTTAATTGTAAAAAAAAGAAAAAAAAGAAAAAGATTTACATTAATTTATATGAACTACAGTCATTGTGTAAAGTAATAAAAAAAAAGTAAAGTAATCCCCAGGTGTCAAACTACCAAGAACACACTTTAAATCCACCATCTTGTTCACGCAGCCAGCCAGCCGTCCTCCCCAACCCCCTCCCCCACACAGTCTAGTCATAGGGACTGAGTGGACATGAAAATGGACTGATCCAGAAATCAGTAATCTGTCATCTTCCATGTTAACTGCTGGAAAATCAGAGGAATGAAGCGGTATAATTGTTTTGCATGTGTTTAGTCTTGACATTCTACAGGGTAGTTTATGAGATAACCCGGTATGGACATGTTCTCGTGTTTTTGTATATTGAATAAATTCTAACAGAACCGCTTGAGACTGAATTTGCCTGTTGTCTGTGCTGTCAATAGTGTGTATGTGTAAGCACGTATGTCTACTCTGCATACCTTCGCTCTCAACTGAGTTCTGATTCAGAGGGGACCATGGCAGTGCAAATGGTCAGTGCGTACCGTGTGTGTGTGTCTCAGTGCGTCTGTGTATGACTAAGCGAGTACAAGTGGTGCCGGTGACTCAGCAACTATGTGTGAAGAGGGCAAACAGGTGTTATGGATCCTGGCTTCACCATGACTTTCCCTCCAGTAACTCCAGACCGTACGGAGCAGGGGGAGCACAGTTGCATCCAGCCAGAGGGTGCGTAGTATGAGTACATTATGCATCTCCGCATATCTGGGCTCCTGGATGTTCTCTAATCCCCCATAAACCCGCATTCAAACAAAACAGATCAGACTGGATTAATCGCCGTTTGCATTATCCCCCTCCCACCCCCAACTGACAAATCACAAAACAGAAAATAATCATTAAATGTTTTGCCTGTTAGTTGGTTTGAATCTTAGAAGGAAATATGTATTTTTAGAGAACATTAAAACATTCCTATTGGGCGTACCAACTCTGTTTTGTTTCTACAGTGGGGTGGGCTGCATCATGGTGTTAGGGGATCCCCAAAGCAAGGCATAACAAGTAAAGGGAAAGCACATCAGGAGAGGAATCTGTTTCTGCTACATCAGCACACAACCTAGGCCCTAACCCCCCCACGTTCCCAGACCATGCCTTCATGGCAACACATTCAATACGTTGTATAACATCCATTATACATACAAGCAACACCGGTTCATCCTCACCGACTCATCATCAACTTATTTTACAAATTGCACTGTSTCCAACCCTTCCCCCTGTACAAAGGTTACATTCTGGACATTAGGTAACAAGAACTCGTAATAGAACACAAACTGCATAAGACCAAAAACCAAGGACTGCAAGAGGGCTCAAACTTAACTGGGGAAAACACTGAACTCATGACTGAATGAAAAACAAAAACAGCCCCACCCCAAAACACACCAAACAGAAAAGAGTGGGGAGGGGTGAGAACGAGATGTATAAGTCACCAACTTGAACAGAAAAAGGCTAAAAAAAGACTAAACTATAAAAAGAAAAACAGAACAGAGAACAGAAGAGGAGAGACAGAAAACAGAGAAGGTTAAAGTGTGGGAGAGGAGGAAGGATCCAGATGAAAGGCTTTGATACTCATGAACAGGGGTCAAAGTCTTTTGGTAAGGTGGTAGTCGTGGCGTTTTGGGACACATACCCCTGCACTCCAACATCTGTCAGCAGGCCAGTGTTGTGCACTCAGCTCACTCCAGGTCAAGATTCTAAACAACTTCCTTGTTCCTATCCAATTCCAGCGGCCCCTCCTCGTCCCACATCACTGGTCCCAGGCAGAAAGAGAAGGGCGTTGCGCTGGTGGCAGGGTCAACTCCACTGTCACCCTCTCCCCTGCATGGCCTCATGGGAGTTGAAGGGGCATTACTGTCACTGACCAGATCCTGGTGCCCGCTAGCAACACTGGGCATCTCCTCCTACACATGTGGTTCGCCAGCTCGCATTCATCAAGAATGTTCATCACCAAGGAGGGAAAAAAAGACTAAAAGCAACAAAATGAAAATACAGATACTTTGTTTTCGGTTGGCTTTTTCTTTCCATCCTCATGGTCTGTCTGGCATCACAAACTCACAGTGACGTCAATCTTTTTTATTTTATGTGTTTGGGTCTCTATTCAAGATTTTTGTTGTTGTTAAGACTAGCTTGCAGGGGCCTGGTTTAATATGTCTCCAAAAATCCAGAACCGGTGATGGTTCACTGTCCAAACTACTCTCCATAGCCCTGGAACATTCTCTCACACACATACCTGTGTGTGTACAGTATGTGTTTGGCTTAACATAGTTCATAGTGCGAGACCCATTGACGTAAATCTCTTCTTCACACCATGGTCTGTGGTGTGGTTCAGCTGGCTGCGGCGCTGGATTTCCACAGTACTTACATATAATACATTTAGATTTAAAAAACTAGAATTGTTACATGCAACATTTGGCATCTTCTCAAGTCCCCACGTGTAAGTCTCAATTGGTGTCCTTTTTAGAAAAATATTTGCTTTTCTCTTCTTTTTTTGTACAATGAAGCTTCTGATTGTAACAGAGAGAGGGGAAGGGGGAGGTATTGAGCTGTGTGTGTGCGCGCGCATGTGTATGTGCAAGTGTGTGTAGTCATTTGGCAGTAAACTATTAGATGAGTCATAGAGACTCTTTAAAAAGTGTCATCATTTTGCTGGATAAACTCAGCATAGCCTCTAGCAGGCCTGCACTAAGCTGCAGCTACTTTGAGTCTAGAGAAGAATAACTACTACCCACTGTATTTACAATAAGTTTGTGTGTGTGTGCGTGTGTGTGGGGGGGCTGTTTAATGGCTGTAGAAGACACCAGGACTCTGTTAAATTAAACACCTTTTCCACTGGCACTTAAAATTTGGCCCAAAATAGAGATGGTTCGAATGGAATTCTCAAATTCGAACCAGCACAGCCCAGTTTCACAACGGGTGCTAGCTCGATTAGAATTCAGGCTGGTGACTCAGTAAATAAATACAAAAAAAATTAAATAACCGCTGGATGGTGACAACGTTTAGCAGCTCATCTAGGTGTGTGCGCTGCTAGTTAGCACATGGACAAGCAGTACTGCAGTAGTCAGACATGACACGAATTACCACCACAGCTGGATCCATTAATTTTTGCATTACACAATAAACTTTTATGACAACAGTCAGCCCTAAAATGCTAGCTACCATTATTAGCTAGCATATCAGAGTTAAAACAAGCTACTGTAGCTAGCTAACGTGAGCTAGCAGGAATTTTAGCTGGCCAGTTCGTATTGAAAGCTAGCTAGCTAGCTACATCATATCAAACATTTCGTATAAAAAAATATAATTAAATCAATTTAAAAAAACTCAAACCTGCCGTCTGGTTTGCTTGATTAGCTAGCTAGCCAATAGCGACGCTAACCGTTTAGCTAGTTAGCAAACTAAATACATGGTTCTGAGTATGGCTAGCACTGACAGGAGTATGGGTTAAAGTTAGTTACAGTATTGTGAGGGTGAATTTAAATTCTTCAACATCTTGCCAGTTAGCAACATTAGCAAAGCCAGCTGCAGTCACATATTGGCTACCTAGCAACATGACATAATTTATTCTATTTAGGAGGCAGTGGAAACAATTTCAGCTAGCCACCAAGTCCAGCCTAACCTGGGTTGACTTCAAAAGTGCCAATGGAAACGGATCTTTAGCAACAAAAAAAAAAATTGGTTTGGAGTGGGCAGTATGGAACCAGAGGCTAACAAAGATAACTTCACATTTAAGTGCAGTTATGTCTAGAGGTAGCTTGACAGTCGTTGAAAGATTCTGAGGGCATTTCTACCAAACCAATATCCTCATAGTAGCTCTAGCCATGTTTCTGGTTATCCTCCCAACACCCACAAACACACATTGGATGTGAGTTTCTTATCCAAACCTATCTTCCTGATCCTTCAGTAAAAGGTCATAGTAGTCCATAGGGAACCTTGTATCAAGTGAGCCCTAGCTTCATGTAGTCCATACAGTGTATTAGGAGCCTAATCTGTAAACAGCAGTGGTTCTATTATGTAATCCTCCCTGTAATGCTGCGAGGTCTTTAGAACATGGGCCTGCGGACAGCAGGGAATGTACTGACGCTCATCTGTGGTGATGTGTGTGTGTGTGTTTATTTGTGTTTGTGTATTTGTGTTTGACAAAGGCTGTTGTGAGTGGGTTTGGTAATGTCGTTGGGAAGGTTCTTCCCAGACCCGGTGGTGTTTGGGCTCTCTCCCTCTCTCTGCAGCTCCAATCGGGGGGGGACACACCAGCATGTATACCCGGAGGCCGGATCGGACCAGGCCGAGCCAGGTTGGGTGGAGGGGCAGATGTTGGGCTGAGGGGGGGTGGGGACGCAGTCTTCACATCATAGCAGGATACAGCAACGACAGAATCTCTGGCGACTACCCCCGACCGAGGGGGGTGGGGTGACGGGGGCGAAATACGCGTGCACTTTGATGTTAGGTAGATGGGTCTGGAGAGGAGGAGAGAAAGAGATAAAAAGACAAGTGTTGGTGTAAGGGTCTATACAACCGCATCTAAGAAATGTTCATTCATCTCCTGTAATCTATGCGAGTCTGGGTGTCTGTGCACAACGCATAAGCAGCAATGTACGCTGTAGCACCAGTGCCTACCCTTAGTCTCTTAATGCCTGCGCGGGTGATCTGCTGGCAGTCGTAGAGCTCGATGCGGTCCAGGCTGTGGCAGGTCTTCAGGTGCTCCAGCGAGGCGTCTGTGATCAGGGGGCAGTTGTCCAGCTCGATCACCTCCAGCCGGTCGTGGGCACAAGGCCCGCTGCCCAGATGTCTGATGCCATCGTCAGTAATCAGCTCACAGTGAGACAGGCTCTGAGAGAGAGAGAGACCACAACAAGGGAACAGTTAAGAACAGCAATACTACGGTCACCGAACACATTGGGTTTCTTTTGTTATTAACACCATGAGACTGTGGATTATCTAAGAAACAAGTTCTTCTGAAATGTATTTCATAGAATTTAAAGACGTTCCTTAGATTTAACAAAGCATGTTTGAGACAAGCGCCTAGGATAAAAGCCATTAGCTAGTGCTCACCAGAACTTGCAGACGAGGGCAGTGGATGGACAACTGGATAAGTGTGCCGTCCGTGATCTGGGGAGAGACATAAACAAACGTATCCTTCTGGTGGATGGTGCTACAAGGTATGTTAGTGTGTGTGGGAACGTGCGTGTTGCGCAGGCTAGCTCACCTGCACACACTCTTCCAGGTCCATCTTTTCCAGCTCATGACAATTCTGCCAGAAAAAAACAAAACACAAACAGTAAGACAACACATGTACACTACAATTCAAAAGTTTGGGGTCACTTAGAATTTTCTTGTTTTTGAAAGAAAAGCAAACAGTTTTTGTCCATTAAAATAACATCAAATTGATCAGAAATACAGTGTAGACATTGTTAATGTTGTAAATGACTATTGTAGCTGGAAACAGCAGATTTTTTATGGAATATCTACATAGGCGTACAGAGGCCCATTATCAGAAACCATCACTCCTGTGTTCCAATGGCACGTTGTGTTAGCTAATCCAAGTTTATCATTTTAAAAGGCTAATTGATCATTAGAAAACCCTTTTGCAATTATGTTAGCACAGCTGAAAACTGTTGTACTGATTAAAGAAGCAATAAAACTGGCCTTCTTTAGACTAGTTGAGTATGTGGAGCATCAGCATTTGTGGGTTCGATTACAGGTTCAAAATGGCCAGAAACAAACTTACTTCTGAAACTCGTCAGTCTATTCTTGTTCTGAGAAATGATGCCTATTCCATGCGAGGAATTGCCAAGAAACTGAATATCTCATACAATGCTGTATACTACTCCCTTCACAGAACAGTGCAAACTGGCTCTAACCAGAATAGAAAGAGGAGTGGGAGGCCCCGGTGCACAACTGAACAAGAGGACAAGTACATTAGTGTCTAGTTTGAGAACCAGACGCCTCACAAGTCCTCAACTGGCAGCTTCATTAAAAAGTACCCGCAAGACACCAGTCTCAACGTCAACAGTGAAGAGGCGACTCCGGGATGGCAAGTTTCATGGCAATTTCTCGCATGGAATAGCCTTCATTTCTCAGAACAGGAATAGACTGACGAGTTTCAGAAGTAAGTTTGTTTCTGGCCATTTTTAACCTGTAATCGAACCCACAAATGCTAATGCTCCAGATACTCAACTAGTCTAAAGGCCAGTTTTATTGCTTCTTTAAATCAGTACAATAGTTTTCAACTCTGCTAACAAAACTGCAAAAGGGTTTTCTAAATGATCAATTAGCCTTTTAAAATTATAAACTTGGATTAGCTAACACAACGTGCCATTGGAACACAGGAGTGATGGCTGCTGATAATGAGCCTCTGTACACCTATGTAGATATTCAATTAAAAATCAGCCGTTTCCAGCTAGTCATTTACAACATTAACAAGGTCTACACTGTATTTCTGATCAATTTGATGTTACTTTAAAATTGACAATTTTTTTGTTGTTGCTTTTCTCAAAAACAAGGACATTTCTAAGTGACCCCAAACTTTTMAATGGTAGTGTATGTCAGAGATGTGTGTGTGTGTGACCTGCGTCAGTTTCCACACTCACCCTTGCTAGTGTAGTGAAGCCCACATCTGTGAGCTGAGAGCAGCGAGCCACCTCTAATATTCTGAAAGGAGACAGGACATACTGTTACTGGTCGGGGGAACTTCTATGTATTGACGTGTCTGAGGAAATACAAGGTGGGTTAATTTGGGCACTAACCAGAAAGGAGAGCGGGGTGTATTTGAGTCTTAATGTATGAAGGGTTGTATGAAGTTTCTGGTGGTATTTGGAGTGAACAGGGGTTAGAAGCAGGGATGGGTGGGGGTAGCGTGCATGTGGGTTGGATGAGGTGGGCTTGGTGGGGGGGGGGACACACCTGAGACCACTGTGGAGGGGTTGGAGCAGGGGTCTGGGGTGAGGAGGTGGACTAGGAGCAGAGGGAGTACCAACCTGAGGCGCGGGCAGTTCAGTCCCAAGGCGTGGAGGATGGCGTCTGTGATGTTGGCACAACCTGAGACACACAGCGACTGCAGATGGTGACAGCCCCGGCATATAGTAATGAGACCTTCGTCTGTGATCTGCTGCTCAGAAGGAAGCAGGCACGGGTCACTAGCAGAACTTCCACGGCATCAAACACCAAACAAAATTAACATCATATTACCATAACTAATGCCGTAGGCTATGAATATCCACCTCAGAACGGTGAATGAGAAGCATATCTTGTTTTGTGATATATTTTCATCTCTTTTCCCTCTATAGTTCTGATCTTACAAGATTGCAGAAAGTTGCGAGGGGGAMCCACACAGAGAAAGCACAGGTGTAAAAAGAGAAAGAGGACAGAGGATGAAACAGAGGCGAGTCTGGCAAAAGAAGAGGGAGCTGCTGAAAGATGGGAGATATTGAGAAGGAGACAAGGAAGGAAAGAGGGAGAGAGAGAGAGACATTTGGGGTGTAGACATAACAGGAAGGGAATTTGGAGACACAGATAAAGAGGATACCAGAGAAACAAATGTGTTGTCTGGGTGGATTTCACACGCTATTCGTTATGTAGGTTACATGGCAGGGCAGGCCTCAGTCCACACCAGTCCCTCTACTGCAGGGCAGACTGACTGAGCAGCCTTGTACACAAGAAACTCCCCTCAGTCCACCAAAAAAAAAAAAACAGCAGAGGAGAGGCAGGACATGACTCATTTACCTTCCATATGGATGGCCACAACAGCTATTAGAGATTCATAATATCTCAATGACAAACCTATTCAGGAGTTACAAGCCCCCAACTCACCACAACAAAGCATTCAGCCCCAAACATGATGGGTGCTGAAATATCAAGTAAGACACTCGCTTTATTTTGGAGCTGTGACCAGCAGGTTGTGCTGTTATGTGACCTAAACACTGAAAGAGGCGCTTGCTTACCGAACACGTCTGTAAGTTGAGAGTGACCAGCTCTGGACAGTGTGCACCAATGTGCTTCAGTGCTTCATCCTCCAACTAGTTAATAGGTGGAGATGGAAAGAAGCGAGAGCGCGAGAGAGGGAGAGAGAGAGCGAGAGAGGTGTCATTTTAAATCCCATTAGCAGTGTACCAAGGTAACCCCACCAATGAGCTAGCTAGCTAACCCCCTTCTGCAACTAAATGTCCTACCTGCTGTTTGGATCTACCCTCCCCATCACACTGCTTGCAATACAAACATTAGCCCTGGTCTCATATCTAGACTAGCTAAGCCCCTCTCCCCTCAGTCAGCCATTGAGTCTACCTATATCTTAATGCCTCATCCTCCTGCCTACAATACTAATCATACGCGATCCGTTTGTTCATTTCACCTSCAAGGGTGTCTGAATACCTCTCCCATATCCAGTCTGTTCTTCTGTTCACGCACCTTGCTTAGATTGAGGTAGCGATCTTATGCTTTTTAATGGTCCCAACTCTAGCTGACCCTTTTGTTGCCTTGCCCRGGCCCTACCTGTGTGCAGCCCTTGAGGAAAAGGCCTTTGAGTCCGGGACAGCATCGTACCAAGGCCTGGATGCCATCCTTAGTCACCTGGTCACACCACGAGATGTTAAGCTGCTCTAACAGAGGACAGCCCTCACTGCAGGGGAAGAAATGGGTCAGACCACAACACAGATATTAGATAAAAAGCCGGCAAAACAACAACAAATGTGTCCCATATTTATGCACATCCCCTGAATTACCTGTTCACCCTACACTTGTACAACAGATGCAACCATCTGCTCCTGCTGAGGAGACTCCCCGGTGTGTGTGTGTGTGTGTGTGTGTGTGTGTGTGTGTGTGTGTGTGTGTGTGTGAGTATTGTCGGAGTCCTGGAAAAACCTTGTATCTCAAAAAAGTCCCAGGATATTTTGAATGGCTTATATTAGTTCTAGAGTCAACAAACTGTCACGGAGCATGAAGAGGGATGACTACAATCAAATCACTAAAAGGTGAGTGACAAGGTTTTTCCAGGAATGCTGACAGTGTGAGTGGGAGAAGGAGAGACCCCTCACCTGAGTGCTTTGAGTGACAGGTTGGTGATTGAGGTACAGGAGGCGAGGTCCAAGTGCTTGAGCTTGGGACAGAACTTACTGAGGCTGTTACATGTGCTGCATGCGAGAGAAAGAGACAAGAGGCTTACATGTATAATAATGTAACACTTTAGTACATTAGCAAAACATAATTATACTAGACAAAAAAAACATAAGGCATAAATGTCTGCAAATACCTGTCAGTAATCTTGGTGCAGCCATTCAAACTAAGCAGCTCGATATTCCTGCAGTTCTGGGAGAAGGTTCTGTTGAAAAACAAACAGGAACAGACATATTTGCACTGGAGTGTGTGTACTTGCCCTCCAGCTCCCACATAAATCTCCTCCCCTCACCCTCCTCAGTGCCAAGAGTGCCCAGTCTAGGCCAGATTCCCAGTCAGTCCTCACCTCAGAGCGCTGTCCCCCACCCCCAGACAGCCCCTCAGACTCAACTTCCTCAGGAATCCCCCACATCGTTTCGAGATGTTCTCCACCACTCGCCCCTGCAACACACGGACACAAACAAACACCRCTCATAAAACATAGATTCATCCCCAGATCATCTTCACTTTCACATACATGCAAAAATACATGTAGCAGGAGCATAGGGTAGGAGTCTGCCTATTTAGGCAAAACTCAACCATCTTTGTAAACACTGACTGCTTAACTTGAACCAATTTCACAGAGCCTGTTGAGTGTCTGTCTTAATATTGCACTCACGTCTGGCAGACATGATTATACTTGACCTGGCGTTCAGGCCATTCATCGTTGACTATGGCAATGTACTAAACTTGTCACGTGTGAATACATCAGTCATACCCTTCAAATGCCTTTAAATGGTCATCTGTGGTCATCCATACAGTGACAAGGTCAATAGATTGACATACAGTACATGACATTGATTGTGGTGAACGCACAACATCAATAGTAGTCAATTCAAACGTTCCTTTGGTAGACAACCAACTGCTAAGGTCCTGGATTCAAATCTTCGATAATCACGGTATGTGGGTTTAAAGTCAATGTTGTTTGTGTTTATAAGGTCAAAGCCATGAATGTCCACTTTGTTTCCATAAAAGATAGCAAGACAGACAAAGACAATTGATAAATCAATGGCAGGTGAGGAGGAGATGGAGAGGATAGGAGAGAGAAGAGGTGAGGAAAAAGGTTTATGCGAGACTTCCTGACCTCGATATCTCTCTGAAAGTCGAAAAGGTCAATCCTCTGCCAATTACTGCCGTCCAGAGCGAGCACATTCCACGACTGAGGGAGAGAGGGGCACATGGTCAACTTCACTGGTTTCACTATTCTGTCCAACACACAATTACACACACACTCACACTGAACCAAATACACACTTCAGAAACACAAACTCACCCGTGAGACCTGGGCACAGCGACAGAGTGTCACCACATCCAGAAAGGAGAAGATTCTGGAACACAGACAGGGATGGTTCAGAACCCCTGGTACCCAGAATCAGAACCAGAGCCCTCTATGTATACAAGGCTCTACCCAGAATCCCTGTTCGACCCTATAAATTACACTTAGAACTCTGCTATGTATGCCACTTTATGTTTGATGAGCATATGACACTTATGATTGTGTTCTTGTGTGTGTTGGTCCCGTGTAGTGCTCCCGTGTGGCTCAGTTGGTAGAGCATGGCGCTTGCAACGCCAGGGTTGTGGGTTCATTCCCCACGGGGGGACCAGGATGAATATGTATGAACTTTCCAATTTGTAAGTCGCTCTGGATAAGAGCGTCTGCTAAATGACTTAAATGTAAATGTAATGTAAATGTGTGAAGTTATGTTAACTCTACTATGGTTATCGTGTTTGAAGGCTAGATAAATGTTTACTTTTGCAGAGAGAGATTGTGTGGTGGGGCATTACACACACACAAAACGTTAAAAACACCTCTTTCCATGACAGACTGACCAGGTGAATCCAGGTGAAAGATATGATCCCTCATTTGTCACTTGTTAAATCCACTTTAAATCAGTGAAGTTGAAGGGGAGGAGACAGGTTAAAGAAGAATTTTTAAGCCTTGAGACAATTGAGAATGTGTGCCATTCAGAGGGTGTATGGGCAAGACAAAAAAGGTGCCTTTGAACGGAGTATGACAGTAGGTGCCAGGAGCACCGGTTTGTGTCGAGAACTGCAACGCAACAGTTTGTGTGTATCAACAATGGTCCACCACCCAAAGGACATCCAGCCAACTTGACAACTGTGGGAAGCACTGGAGTTAACATGGGCCAGCGTCGCTGTCGAACACTTTCAACACCTTGTAGAGTCCATGCCCTGACGAATTGAGGCTGTTCTGAGGGCAAAAAGGTGGGTGCAACTAAATATTAGGAAGGTGTTCCTAATGTTTGGTATACTCAGTGTGTACATACATACAATACAATACCAGTCAAAAGTTTGGACACCTATTCATTCAAGATTTTGTCTTTATTTTTTACTATTTTCTACATTGTAGAATAGTGAAGACATCAAAACTATGAAATAACACATATGGAATCATGTAATAACCAACAAATTTGTATTTTAGATTCTTCAAAGTAGCCACCCTTTGCCTTCACAGCTTTGCACACTCTTGGCATTCTCTCAACCAGCTTCACCTGGAATGCTTTTCCAACAGTCTTGAAGGAGTTCCCACATATGCTGAACACTTGTTGGCTGTTTTTCCTTCACTCTGCGGTCCAACTCAACACAAACTATCTCAATTGGGTTGAGGTCAGGTGATTGTGGAGGCCAGATCATCTGATGCAGCACTACATCACTCTCCTTCTTGGTCAAATAGCCCTTACACAGCCTGGAGATGTGTTGGGTCATTGTCCTGTTGAAAAAGAAATGAAATGATAGTCCCACTAAGCGCAAACCAGATGGGATGGCGTATCGCTGCAGAATGCTGTGGTAGCCATGCTGGTTAAGTGTGCCTTGAATTCTAAATAAATCACTGGCAGTGTCACCAGCAAAGCACCCACACACCTCCTCCTCCTCCATGCTTCACGATGGGAACCACACATGCAGAGATCATCCGTTCACCTACTCTGTGTCTCACAAAGACACAGCGGCTGGAACCAAAAATCTCAAATTTGGACTCAGACCAAAGGACAGATTTCCATCGGTCTAATGTCCTTTGCTTGTGTTTCTTTGCCCAAGCAAGTCTCTTCTTCTTATTGGTGTCCTTTAGTAGTGATTTCTTTGCAGCAATTCAACCATGAAGGCCTGATTCATGCGGTCTCTTCTGAACAGTTGATGTTAAGATGGGTCTGTTACTTGAACTCTGAAGCATTTATTTGCGCTGCAATTTCTGATGCTGGTAACTCTAATGAARGTATCCTCTGCAGCAGAGGTAACTCTGGGTCTTCCTTTCCTGTGGCGGTCCTCATGAGAGACAGTTTCGTCATAGCGCTTGATGGTTTTTGCGACTGCACATAAAGAAACTTAAAGTTCTTGAAATGTTCTGTTTTGACTGACCTTGTCTTAAAGTAATGATGGACTGTCGTTTCTCTTTGCTTATTTGAGCTGTTCTTGCCATAATATGGACTTGGTCTTTTACCATACAGGGCCATCTTCTGTATACCACCCCTGCCTTGTCACAACTCAACTGATTGGCTCGAACGCATTAAGAAGGAAAGAAATTCCACAAATTAACAAGGCACACCTGTTAATTGAAATGCATTCCAGGTGACTACCTCATGAAGCTGGCTGAGAGAATGCCAAGAGTGTGCAAAGTTGTCAAGGCAAAGGGTGGTTACTTTGAAGAATCTCAAATAGAAAATATTTGGATTTGTTTTACACTTTTTTGGATACTACATGATTCCATATGTGTTATTTCATAGTTTTGATGTCTACAATGTAGAAAATAGTAAAAATAAAGAAAAACTCTGGAATGAGTAGGTGTGTCCAAACTTTTAACTGGTACTGTATGTATGTATGTATGTATGTATGTATGTATGTATGTATGTATGTATGTATGTATGGTAATGTACCAGTGCCTTCAGAAAGTATTCATACCCCTTGACTTTTTCCACATTGTTGTGTTTCAGTCAGAATTCAACATTTACCCCTAAGTCAATAGACTAACCTTTTACAGCAATTGCAGCTGTGAATCTTCAGGTCTTGCCATAGATTTTCAAGTAGATTTAAGTCAAACTGTCTTTTTGGTAAGCAACGCCAGTGTAGATTTGGCCTTGTGTTTTAGGTTATTGTCCTACAGAAAGGTGAAGTCATCTAGGATTTTGCCTGTGCGTAACTCCATTCATTAATTTTTTATCCTGAGAAACTCCCCAGACCTTAACAATTACAAGCATACCCATAACATGATGCAGCCACCACTATGCTTGAAAATATGTTGAGTGATACTCAGTAACGTATTGGCCCCAAAAATAACACTTTGTATTCCGGACAAAAAGTGAATTGCTTTGCCACAGTTTTTGCATTATTACTTTAGTGCCTTGTTGCAAACAGGATGCATGTTTTCACATTTTTGTATTCTGTACAGGCTTCCTTTTCACTATAAAATTAGGTTAGTATCGTGGAGTAACTACAATGCTGTTGATCCATTCGCAGTTCCCCTATCACAGCCATTAAACTCTGTAACTGTTTTAAAGTCACCACCGGCCACATGGTGAAATTCCTGAGCAGTTTCCTTCCTCTCTGGCAACTGAGTTAGGAAGGTCGCCTGTATCTTTGTAGTAACTAGGTGAATTGATACAACATCCAAAGTGTAATTAATAACTTTACCATTCTCAAAGGGATATTCAATGCCTGCTTTTTAAAATTATTTACCCATCTACCAATAGGTAGCCTTCTTTGCGAGTCATTGGAAAACTTCTCTGGTATTTGTGGTTGAATTTGTGTTTGAACTTCACTGCTCGACTAAGGGACCTTACAGATAATTGTATGTGTGGGATAGAGATTAGGTAGTCAATCAAAAATCATGTTAAAAACTATTATTGCACACGGAGTGAGTCCATGCAACGCATGTCACTCGTTAAGACATTTTTACTCCTGAACTTATTTAGGCTTGCCATAACAAAGGGGTTGAATACTTAGTCAAGACATTTCAGCTTTTCATTTTTATTCATTTGTAAACATMTCAGAAAACAATTCCACTTTGACATTATTGGGTATTGTGTGTAGGCCAGTGACAAAACATCTAAATGTTATCCATTTTTAAATTCAGGTTGTAACACAAAATGTGGAAGAAGTCAAGGAGTGTGAATACTGCCTATGCCCTTCGAGAATAGGTATGCATGTGTGATGGATTCATATGTAACACATTGCACCCTGCAGCCCAGTGTGATGTAGGGTGAGTATAATGTTGCATTTGGCCTCGGCAAGCCTGCCCCTAACCCAAAAGCCCTAGTAAATCAGAGCTCAGTCTGTGGCCCCTGCACCTTCAGCACACCCCCAACCGTCAGCACCTCTATCCCAGACCGTTCTGCTGGTGAGACCCAGGCTTGAGTTATGGCCTCCATTTTCTGTTTGCTCAGGGGCTTTTTACTTTTTTTCTTTGCTTAATCGATTTGAATGTTTTATAGCCCAGACCATCCGTGTTTAATTAGTTTTAGCATTGGGGGGGGGATTGGGGCAAGTGGGATGGGGCGCATGAGGGAGAGTGGCAGATGGCAGTTGGTCGGTGATGTTGACCAAACCACTAGAGCCCCGGTATAGTGACCCTTCGTTTCTAGGGTGGCTCATGGCTCAAGTGTCACGATGTAACCTCGCTAATTGTCAGTGGCTGTGTTGRGTGGAGCAGGTGGATCAGAGTGTACACGGCTGTGTTTTGGGKAGGTTAAGATGTTTGATGGTGTTGAGCATGCCATATTCTGTGTGTGCATACGGCCCAGTCATTGGAAAGCCCTCGCTCACCGTAGCAACAGCTCCTTGGGCAGCTTCTTATTGATGACGGCCTCGTCGCTGTTTGAGAACATCTGTGAGGAAGAGATGAAGAAGAGCGTGTTAACTTCCTTTGGCTCCATCGCTCACAGCAGGACTGGCCTAGACTTCCTCTATTCTCTCTAGTTTGCAGACTTCCCATATTTAGGAGCAAACCTACATTTGTCCAAGTATGAAGCACTTAATGGGTAAGTCAATTYTATTCATATTTGATTCCTGGGGCCACTCATACAACAAATGTTGTATGACTAATGCTGCATTTACAACAGGCAGCCCAATTCTGATATTTAAAAAAAATCTGATCTTTTTCTCTCACTCATTTGTCTTTCGACCAATCAGATCAGCTTTGAAAAAGATATGTGAAAAGATCTGATGTGATTGGTCAAAACACCAATTAGTGGAACAAATTTCTTAGTTGGCCTGTCTGTGTAAGTCGCTTTGGATAACTTTGGTCTGCTAAATGGCATATATATATATATATATATATATTTTTTTTTTAATGGAGGAGTATTGTAGTCAGAATAGGACCTGTCAAATGCAGTAATGCTGAACCATGCTGGTGGTCCATGTAATGACAAAGATATCAAGCATAAACAGGAATACACTTTGTAGAGACTTGAGCAACTTTGTGACAAAGTCAACCTGAGTCTGCTGTTAGTCTGACCTCCAATATATGAATATTTTGAATGTGAATACAAATTCAGTGGATGCACTGGGTCAATAGTACATTAAGCCTGTCCTACGATCCCTGTTTACTTTAACACTCCGAGGGAGCAGGAAAGGACAGGCATTTCACTTTTGGATTTGGGGAAAATTCACTCTGACAGCTTGCCTTTCAGAGAACTACTCAACAGGTCAAATAATCCACGGCCKTTTCCAAAATAACCAGATGCGCATGGTCTGGGGCATATAGGCTACATTGTTTTTCCTTTGTGGAGTTTTTCCTTTGTGGTGTAACATTATATGATTGTTTGCTGGGCCACAGTAGTTATTGGTCATTTCCATGTAAAAAGGACCCATGAGCACCAACATGTGAAGTCCATAGGAGCATATKAAATCTGGTGTCAAATGAAAGCTAAGACTATATTTGAGAAATTAAGGCATACACATATTTTTAAACTATTTTCCATCCTAAACATTTCAGAATAAGCAACGGCTTTGATTTCAGGCCAAACAGATGGAAAAGGGGTATTAGAAAACATCTACCAGAAAAAGTCAACAACAAAAAAAAGGTATTAAAAATACATAGTAATAATGCTTAAGTAAATAAAGACCCCTGCCAACTAATATCAACATGTTTCATTTTGTATAACTTTTTTTGCCGTGTAAGTTTAAGAAACATTGCCTTGAAATTCCTTTACCAAAAACCCACATATCTTTAAGTAACAAGTAAAGGTAGACCTATCAARAAACTACTTTTACTGATATACATTTTGTTAATTTATTAAGTGATTAAAACCCCCCCCAAAAATGTAATTGGTAAGTGATTTTCTGCAATTGAATTGGCTACAATGGTAAACTATACTCCACTGTTCTGTCCTTTACTGAGCTCTATTGTGCTGTACTATACTTTGAATGTCCAAGCTTATGAAACATAGATGTCTATGATTGGTCTTGTTTGGGGGCAMAGCTCATTAAAATAATAGCCGGTGTGTAGAATAATACCCAAATATGCAGAGGAGGATATTACATATTTATACCTTTGTGTACCTATTTAGGTTATAGAACTATGAAGAGAATGACATTCATATCCATAACTATGCATTTCTGTGTAGTACAGATCAGGGACCCATGACGAAGTTCTGTTACCGCAATTCTGTTACCGGGTGTAAATCCACTTCACTTTACATTTTACATTTAAGTCATTTAGCAGACGCTCTTATCCAGAGCGACTTACAAATTGGAAAGTTCATACATATTCATCCTTGCTGTAGTTTAATAATCAAATGAGATTTTTCAGTCAATGTGTCATGTCATAGCTCACATGCCATTKTGTCTACAGACCTCGTTGAATCTTAATTCGGAGCAGATGTTTATAGTTTCTGGAAAACGTTGACACAGGGAGATTTTACTGAAATTCTGTCACCAAACTTTGCATCTGCACAGTTCTTCCAGTAAATGTGTTATTGTAAATTGTTCTCAAAAGTATTCCTTGTGCATAAACTTGTATGGTTTGTTAAACTTTGAAAACACTGGTTTTTGTTGGGCATACATTTTAATTGAAAAATCTGAGTCAACGCAATTCCGTTACCGTGGAACTGCCCTTATGGTTTGAGTATGTTGCCACATATTATTACAAAGTACCTTTTCTTGAATGGTGAGAAATACTGTTCCATGTGATATATCTTATTGTACAGTGTATTCAGAAAGTATTTAGACCCCTTGACTTCCTCCACATTTTGTTACATTACAGCCTTATTCTAAAATGGATTAAATTGTCCCCCCCACCCTCAATCTCCACACAATACCCCATGACAAAGCAAAAAGTTTTCAGATCCTTTACTCATTTCTTTGTTGAAGCACCTTTGGCAGCGATTACAGTCTTGAGTCTTCTTGGGTATGACGCTACAAACTTGGCACACCTGTATTTGGGGAGTTTCTCCCATTCTTCTCTGCATATCCTCTCAAGCCCTGTCAGGTTCGATGGGGAGCGTCGCTGCACAGCTATTTTTAGATCTCTCCACAGATTTTATTTTATTTTATTTATCCGTTATTTTACCAGGTAAGTTGACTGAGAACACATTCTCATTTGCAGCAACGACCTGGGGAATAGTTACAGGGGAGAGGAGGGGGATGAATGAGCCAATTGTAAACTGGGGATTATTAGGTGACCATGATGGTTTGAGGGCCAGATTGGGAATTTAGCCAGGACACCGGGGTTAACACCCCTACTCTTACGATAAGTGCCATGGGATCTTTAATGACCTCAGAGAGTCAGGACACCCGTTTAACGTCCCATCCGAAAGACGGCACCCTACACAGGGCAGGGCATTGGGATATTTTTTTTTTTAGACCAGAGGAAAGAGTGCCTCCTACTGGCCCTCCAACACCACTTCCAGCAGCATCTGTCCTCCCATCCAGGGACTGACCAGGACCAACCCTGCTTAGCTTCAGAAGCAAGCCAGCAGTGGTATGCAYGGTGGTATGCTGCTGGCTTACCACCCTGCTTTAACCCGATGTTGGATCGGGTTAAAGTGCGGGCTCTGACTGGGCCACTCAAGAACATTCAGAGACTTGTCCCAGAAGCCACTCCTGCGTTGTGTTGGCTGTGTACTTAGGGTAGTTGTCCTGTTGGAAGGTGAACCTTCGCCTCAGTCTGAGGTCCTGAGGGCTCTGGAGCAGGTTTTCATAAAGGATCTCTGTACTTCGCATCGCTCATCTTTCCCTCAATCCTGACTAGTCTCACAGTRCCTGCCTCTGAAAAACATCCCCAAAGTATGATGCTGCCACCACCTTGTTTCACCATAGGGATGGTGCCAGGTTTCCTCCCAGACGTGACACTTGGCATTCAGGCCAAAGAGTTCAATCTTGGTTTCGTCAGACCAGATAATCTTGTTCCTCGTGGTCAGAATCCTTTAGGTCCCTTTTGGCAAACTCCAAGCGGGCTGTCATGTGCCTTTTACTGAGGAGTGGCTTACGTCTGGCCACTCTACCATAAAGGCCTGATTGGTGGAGTGCTGCAGAGATGGTTGTCCTTCTGGAAGGTTCTCCCATCTCCACAGACAAACAACTCCGGAGCTCTGTCAGAGTGACCATCGGGTTCTTGGTCACCTCCCTGACCAAATGCCCTTCTCCCCGGATTGCTCAGTTTAGCCGGGCGGCCAGCCCTAGGAAGAGTCATGGTGGTTCCAAACTTCTTTCATTTAAGAATGATGGAGGCCACTGTGTTCTTGGGGACCTTCAATGCTGCAGAAATGCTTTGGTACCCTTCCCCAGATCTGCGCCTTGACAAAATCCTGTCTCGGAGCTCTACGAACAATTCCTTCTAACTCATGGCTTGGTTTATGCTCTGACATGCACTGTCAACCARGGGACCTTATATAGACAGGTGTGTTGCCTTTCAAAATCATGTCCAATCAATTGAATTTACCACAGGTGGGCTCCAATTAAGTTATAGAAACATCTTGTTTTTTTTATAAATTTGCAAAAATTTCTAAAATCCTGTTTTCACTTTGTAATTATGGGGTATTGTGTGTAGGTTGATGAGGATATATATATATTTTTCATACATTTTAGAATAAGGCTGAAACGTAACAAAATGTGGAAAAAGTCAAGGGGTCTAAACACTATCRGAATGCACTGTATATCATCAAATAGTTTGAAATAAGGCTAAATCATGTTTGAATCTCCAATCATACTCATACTATTTAGGACGTGTTTAAATAACTTGGATCCTTTCCCAGCATGACAGGTTAAAAGTTAAATGTACAAATTGTTCACTTTCCTCTACTATTTGAATATAAAGTCATATCAAGAATATCTCTAGATATGAATGACTTTCTAGAATTCTCTTAGACCAGAGCCAATAATGTTATATGAAAAACTGTTTCAAATGCTCAAGACTTACGGGATATGTGTGTTGCCTTGCCTTGGTTACAGTACATGAGCTGAGCTCACTGACTGATTCACACTAAGAATTGCTGAAGACAACACACCTCATCCCTTTGGAAACGAAATACACACAACGCAAGATAGAGAGAAACTAACTGTAGCGTTTCAATCAACAACACTAGGCCACTTGACAATAGGCAATATGTTGATGCATTAAAAAAYCAGGGGCGTGACTAAGAATAGGCCTGCCTATAAATGCAACACAATTACAATTCTACTCTCCAAACCGTTAAAGTCCATTGTTATTGGCTAGTAAACTACAGCTCACGTATCTGCCGCAGATGTCAGGCCAGAAGGTACGGCCTGAATCTTCTGAGTCGTCAGCTGTTGCACTGTTAAAAATAAATAAAACAACACAAATCCCACGCCGCCTAGATGAGGATTAAACAACAGAGTGCTCAGGGCAGACAGGCCAATGTCACGGCGTGAACACACACGGACGGCATTTGTTAATGAGACTGTATTTATCCAAAGCCATATTTCACATTTTGGTGCATTCTTTATCGCTGCGTATAAAGCGACGAAAACTTTGCCACAACGTTGAATAACGATCGCTTGCATAAAAAACATGGGGCTTCTGTCAACGTAAACATCTATAGGGAAATCATAGCCTGTATGATTTGAAAAACAGATATATATTGTTGTATTTGCTGTTGATATTCAGAGTGTGGTGGTGGACTAGCCGAGTCGTGGCCGAGCGAATGGCCCATCTGTAGCAGGATCAACCCGCAGCGGCCATGAGTCTACACAACAGAACCCTAGCTGATCAAAGACAACATTCCAATTCTCCAACTCTGTGAAATAACTCAGTCACACAGTAGGATGAAGTAGGCCCGAATATTATCACATMTTATGTTTATAAAACGATGGGAAATATAGGGCTTCGTATCAGTGTGAAGCCTAAAAGTCTTTATTTGTGRCATTGTCTTTGTTTTGACGGCACAAAGAGAAAGCTCGGATAGGCTCCACAATTTTAAAATCAGCCTTGAAACCTGTGAATGCTTTATAAAACAAATTGTGAAACTATAATCCAATTTAATAATTGTACATTCTGGTAGGCTACTGAAGAAATCAAGCTGTTGTCGTTACTTGAAAACAACATGTTTGCCCTAATCCAAACATTGACTGCGGAAGCTGCATCGGTGCGCAACCATGGACGRAGTTTAACAAACACCATAACACCAATCAAAAATAATTGTCATCTATCAATCTCCTATATTATAAACTCACCTCAAACCGGCTCCGCGAAACACCATTAACCTCCTTCCCCATCTCGGACGGTGGTTTACCCGACTCGATCAGGGGGATAAGTAATTCTGTGTTAAAATTACAGTAACGTGTAGATATCGGCGCTCGTCTTGCAAACCCCAGTCCAAAGCTACCATGCTACCGTTGTTTCGGCAGCTGCGACGGCGGATTTCATCGTTTTTTCGGTTTGTAACACAATTGCAATAGCCTACCTCTCGACAACTGCCCCAGCCAACAACCCGAACTCTTGTATCTCCGCTCACTAGCTCGCCCTCCCCTCCACCGTTCCCCCTTTATATGTGAACACTGCTTTTAGCATTAGCCTTCTTTATTATGGACACAAATAATTACATTTAGTAATAACCCTGGACGAAGTATAGCCTGCATGCATTTTTCATCAGGGCAATATTCTGCCATTATTTAGAATTCTATAGAATTAGGCCAAGCCTATTTCTCCCTTTAGCCTAGGCCCTGCCTACATCATTTGGGCTATGGGATATCAACACATTAACCTTAAATAACTGTGATATAAATGAGGACACTATGCAAMAGCAGTTTATTGGTAGTCCTACTGTATATGCTATTGTGCTGTCCAGTTGTCATTGGAGCCATGTGAGGCCTAGTTTTGGACAGGAGCATAACCTACCTGCGATTTGTTTTGTACCGTTTTTTTGTGTTGTCTTTCATGCAGGATAAAGGGCATAATTAGTTTGCATAAATAAAGATTACATACATAATATCATCGCCTTGTGCATATACCTACTTTGTGTGTATACACATAAATGGTCATAATAATGTAGGCATATCTTTATTAAAAAATAATGTACTGTGGTGTCCATTATTTCCCATTATAAAACATACATATATATATATATATATATATATATATATATATATAACTTCAATAGTCGTTGACAAAACAATGTACAACATTCTGAAACTGCCAATCTGATGATCGAATGGATACATTGTAACTTTGTTGTTGCTGTTTGGGGAAAGAGCACTTCCGCTTTGGACTGCTTCCAGCTTGCAAGAAACCAATGAAGACACATATACGTGCCTTGTCATCCGATGTCATTATAGCGGGAAAAGGTGCATGTAAACAAAGAGTAGAAATCCATACTGAGCCATTGCATTTTAAATCAAATTGTAGTTCTTTCTGGATTCCTATTGTCGACTCACACAATATAAAGAAAATGATTACACATAATGTCTTTATAACGGAGGAAATGTACTTTGGCTATAATTTCCAACGTCGCATGCACATACGTCCAGCTGCTAAGACGTCATATATCCGGGACATGTGCCGCGTTCAAAACAACTGGGAACTCGGAAATCTCCGACTTCCGACTAGTGCGTTCAAAACAACTGGGAAATCGGAAGAAGACTAGCTCTGACTGGGAAAAACATCGATTTTAACAATCATCCAACTCGGGTCTCTTTCTAGAGCTCTGACTTTCCAACCTGAAGAAAACAAACGTCATGATTTGCCTTCATATTTTTCAGAGTTCCAGGTGGTTTTGAACACAGCAATGGACAAGCGTAGTTGGTCGAGAAATGGCAGGCTGGTCTCATAGACTAGGCGTAACATAGTAAACTAAAAGCCGATTGATATGGTTACAAAAAGTAAAAACGAAATGAGGGTGGTTGGTTGGTTGGTCGGTCGGTCGGGGTGGATATGACAAGAACATCTAGCAACCCAAAGGTTGCGTGTTCAAATCTCATCATGGACAACTTTGTAACTACTTACTACTTTGCAACTACTTAGCATGTTAGCTAACGCATAGCTCTAAAACCCAAAGGTTGCGTGTTCAAATCTCAAAACGGACAACTTTAGCATTTTAGCAACTTTGCAACTACTTACTACATTTGGGGCGGCAGGTAGCCTAGTGGTTAGAACGTTGTGCCAGTAACCGAAAGGTTGCTAGATTGAATCCCCGAGCTGACAAGGTAAAAATCTGTCATTCTGCCTGAACAAGGCAGTTAACCCACTGTTCCTAGGCCGTCATTGTAAATAAGAATTTGTTCTTAACTGACTTGCCTAGTTAAATAAAGGTTAAATAAAAAAGAAAATGTTTTAACTACTTTGAAACTACTTAGCATGTTAGCTATCCCTTCCCCTAACCTTAATTTTAACCCCTAGCCTAACTAACATTAGCATTAGCCACCTAGCTAACGTTAGCCACAACAAATTGGAATTCGTAACATATCATACGCATTGCAAAGTCGTAACATATTGTGAGAATTCTAATTTGTAACACGTTATACGAATTGTAATTCGCAACATATCATAGAAATGGATGATGGACATCCACAAAATAATAAATACCATAGTAAATGTAATGTATCATACCAATTTGTGTGTCCCGGACTTTGTTTACTATGTTACGTCTACCCTTGAGTCCAGTTTGGAAATGGAGGTATCTGTTAGATAATTTACTATTTGGTTCAACATACAATTATGGATACTTTTTATAACACAAGTCTCTGATGGTGGAGACCGGTCTACGATAACATTAGTGTTGAAGAAAATAAGTTTGTAGTAACGCCAATGTTAAATAAATACTATAAACTGTTCAATGTTGAGCATCTCGCTGATTTATTATGGAGCTAAATTAAATAATTATTGAATGTGCGGATACCTCATGGAAGCAATAGTTGGTCTCTGGTTACCATTTGTGTGGTTGTTGGTGTGACACCACTGAGTGATGTGGTTTTTGAGGTGACACCACTGAGTYATAAAAAATACATTTGTTTTAAGTCGGTTAGTGTCAGTTTGATATGTTTTACGACAGAGAGGTCTCAGTATCTGTGCTTACACATCATACATAGCTAGCTGTTTCTCTTTGGTCGACTGCACAGGGCTATGGCCACTCTCTGTTTAATTTCTCAATAAAATTAAGACACATTATTCTAGCCGTATCGTTTTTGTGTTCCGTATTTTGTTGTCAACTTCTGAAGTTGTTTAAATTATTTACAAGTTAACTAATGTAGTTGGAATACAATAACGTCGACTTTCATGGAAAGAAAGTTATATTTAATAGGCCCTCTACAGGTGAAACGTTGCGTCTCGCCACGGGCGGAAGGCGGTGCAGCTCTCTGGATAGCGCTTTGGGATAGGCTGTTGCTGAGCTACCATGAAGAATGACAGCCGTCGAAACTTCCGGTTCTAGTCATAGGGCGATAACGATAAGAGCGCAGTTGCAGAATTTATAACAGGAGCCACAATGGCGGTTGTCGTCTCTTGACAGGGCTGTGGATGTTATTAAATCCACTATCATCGCCCTAAAGATAGGCCTGGTTGATTCCCAGAGCCATTAAAAATAAACTGGAACATCTACTGCACATGAAAATACTATAATTTCTGATCAATATCAAATTAACAAGAGATAAAATTATATTAAAAGGGACCATGTAAACAGTACCAACCGGGTCAAGTTTTCATTTTGTTCGAGAAACAACATCGGCTGTTAATGACGGCTAACTGTTTGTTTATTGAACTCCAAAACCGTAAATCTAAGGAACAATAACACCTAAACTAACCTTGGCACCGGACAAGGGAAGCTAAAAGAAAAGGGACTTATTTTTTTCTTTCGTTTTTTTACCAAACAGCATGCTAGCTACACAGAGCTAGCTAGCCAAATAGAAACGGAGAAGAGCACACAATGCTCCGATTTATTGTTTGGGCCTTTTCAGCCAGTTTCTCTAACTAGCTAAATGCACAGGCCTTCATTTTAGTGGCGTTTTTTGGCACTAGCAACCTTGATTTTTCTGCTTTGACAAACCATGCTGCCGAACAACTTGGATAATGCGTGAGGACTAAAGCTGGGCACACTATTTTCCATTTTGTCGGCTTGCTTAGAACACTGGATCTCATTTTACCGGATTTCTGAGTACTACTCTCCCGTTAATGTATTATCTCGGCTACAGAGGCCCACGCTCGGGAGAGGTTCCGCCGCTGACGTGAGGAATGCCTGGGTCGGATAGACACCATGGGACCAAGAGGAAGTCGGAATCCAACAGTAGCAGTGCCCTGCCACCCCAAACAACGAGCGGCAACAGCGGGCTACACAAGCCCCTGGTCCTGCCTCATACCTCTGCGGGCAACATGACGAGCAAGGACGGTAACCTCCAGTCAAAGTCGTCAGTGCCATCTTCTTCCAAGCGCAAACGGCATAAATCAGCCAAACATGGACGTGAGTCCGAGGTGGCTCAGGGCCCTGGTTTTTCTGCCCTCACCTCCACAGCGCCTCCTTCCGTTAGCGCCGTGAAGCCGCTGGTAGAATATGACGACATAAGTTCKGATTCYGATACTTTTTCGGACCCGCCTGCTGAAAGAGGGTCTGGGGATCGGTTAGAACCTGTCCCAGATTATAGTGATGGGGGCGGGGCTGTTGGTAGAGATGGTCGGGAACACAAGCACCGACACTCTCGCAAAAAGTCGAAGGATCCCAACAAAGTTAGAGACTCTGGGGAAGGGGGTCAGAGTACCAAGAAAAAAAGCAGCAAAGACCGTGAGAGAGGGAGCTCTGGGAAAGTCAAGGAGAAGGTGGCCTCCCTGTCCTCTGTAGCATCCCTGTCCTCCGGGTCACGGCGTCAGGGTCAGATGGAGGCTGACTTGGGGCCAAAGCGTGGAGAGTTGCCCCCTTCCTCCTCCCAGGCCCAAACTGCAGCCAGTGTGGGAAGCACCACATCCTCCTCCTCGTCATCTCGCAGCAAGGAGGGTGGCCGCTCCGGGAAGTCTCGCAAGGATAAGCCACAGAAGACAGAGGGGCGTGAGGGTCGGGGGGATGCAACCGCCAGCCAGAGCACCTCTGCCTCTCAGAAGGTCCGGACAGAGAGGAGCCAACGCAAGTCCTCAAAGAGCCACAAGTCCAGCCCTAAGGGCAAGGGYCAGCCTTCCTCGAGCAGGGGGAGCCCTCGCCGGAAGGTAACAGCCCCTACACAGTCCCCCAGCCCCCCAAGGAGAGGGGGTAATGGAAGCCCCATGGTCGGTGGTTACAGCCAGGAGGTGGACAGCTACCACCACCAGAGACGCAGGCCGGCCCCACAGAGCCCCAGCCCCTACAGGGAGATGTCCAGGCGGAGCAGGCAGAGGTCTGACAGCCCCTATGCCAGCAGGCAGAGGTCTTCCAGCTATGAGCGAGACGACAGCCCCTACTCCAGGAGACGCTCCATCAGTCCCTATGGTAACCGCAGGTCCTCCAGCGCTAGCCCTGTGTCCCGGTGAGTATTCTAGCCTGGCCCAGGCACCTTCCATTCAGCCTGCCTCATATTCACATTTATGCTAGTAGTGTAATACGTACCAAATCGCACTCTATTCCCTTTATTCAGCACTACTTTTGACCAGGCCCCATGAGACTGGTCAAAAGTAGTGGACTACAATGGGAATATGGTGTCATTTGAGACACAGCCTAATACTAACATGTAGTTTTGGACTACTACTAGCCACCCAATCTGTTGGTTTTTCACTCACTGTATGCATGGCATGCACCTCCACACACAGAGGCATATTCACCAGTGCTGTCTAACACACACGTTGATTCTCACAAATGCCCAAGGRGCCTTTTTACAGAGGCCCAGTAAGGCCGCGAACGTGATGATGAACTGGTGTTGCTACTGTTGATGTTCTTATTGGTCATACTGGAACATGGCCACGCCACTGGAGGAGACACCAGGTCCGCTCTGACTGTTTCTACTGTTAGTTTTCTACCCCCTTTTGTGCTAAGGAAGTGCTTGTACTGTGTGTTTGATAAAGCTGCAATATGTAACTTTTTGGGCGACCTGACCAAATTCACATAGAAATGTGAGTTATAAATCTGCCATTCTCATTGAAAGTAAGTTTAAGAAGCAGTAGATCAGTTCTATATGCGCTATTTCTATACTTCCTGTTAAGTTTCGTTCTTGCGTCTTTTACTTTCGGTTTTGTACACCAGCTTCAAACAGCTGAAAATACAATATTTTGGGTTATAGACAATGTTTCACAGCGAGTTTAGTTGGTACAATGATGCATTGCTTGTTTTTTTTAACAAACTGAAACTAGGGGAACTATTAGAATTTTTGCAAACAGGAAATGGCGGAGAGATTTCTGCATATTGTACCTTTTTAAATCGTAAGTGGTTGAGACAGTGCTTTAGACAGCTGAGGATTGAGCCATGGGTAACAGACGGTACTTGTAGCTTCCTCTCCYGTGCTCCTAGCCTCAAGGTGTTGGAAAGGGAATGGCTAGGCCAGGTTGCAATGTCCTGCACGGGCTACTTAAAACTATGGTCAGGGAAGAGACATTGATTCTATGTTCAGATGTGTGTGACACGCAGGGCTGTTTCTGCCAGGGAGTTGTTGCCTCTTGCCATGTGGTGTAGAATGGAAACCTATGGAAGTCAGGAGAGGCATCACATTGGGCTCAGACAGACAGACAGACAGGCAATGCCTGTGTGCTCCAGTCTAGGGAAACCCTATGAGGAGCTGTGGTCTTTGGAGCAGGAGAGGGCATGGGTTGGGGGATAGGCTACACTAGCCAGGCAGCGGGGTGATGTTAGCTCTCCAGGAACAAGGTTGGAGAGCCTTGGGCTAGGCTGTTGACATTCAGCCATTTTGATTTTGTGTTGCATCAGTGAGTGGACCTTGAGCTTCTGTTGGTTGGAGGTGGCATAGATGCACGATAAAACATTCTCTGCTGTCAGTAGACTCTATTGAAAGATGCTGCTGGGGAATCATGTTGGTGTAGTCCTTTTATTGAATTTTCTTTTATTTAACCTTTTGTTAACTAGGCAAGTCGGTTAAGAACAAATTCTTACTTACAATGACGGTCTACCCCAGCCAAACCCTAACCCGGACGATGCTGGGCCAATTGTGCACTACCCTATGGGACTCCCAATCACGGCCGGTTGTGACACAGCCTGGAATCGAACCAGGGTCTGTAGTGATGCCTCTAGCACTGAGATGCTGTGCCTTAGACCACTGCGCCACTCGGGTGCCAGTCGAGCATGTAGCTAACTGTAGGATATTTGTTTAGTCTAGCTAATTAACTTCAATGTCCCAGTTATTAACTTATAATAATCACATTTTAGATTTAGTTTGTAGACTTTTATAAGTTTTCATGCTCAGGGACATATTCACTTGCTACTAGTTAATTTGTTTTCCTAACCTTCAAACAAATTATGGAATCTGAATGTTGTTTCCGCAATTAAAGGGATACCTAATGATTTTCGTCAGTGCCATCTTCTTCCAAGCGCCCTTTATGAGGCCGTCATTGTAAATAAGAATTTGTTCTTAATYTTCTTAACTGATTTGCATTGTAAAATAAAATCTACTTCCCCAGAGTCAGATCAACTTGTGGATACCATTTTTATGTCTGCATGCAGTTTGAACGAAGTTGCCAACTAGCGCCAGCAGAATTGCTAACTAGTTAGCATTGTCTCGCAAAACTACATCTAACTTCCTTCATACTGGACACAAATATAAAAATTGTATAGATGAGTTTCTCACTCTGTCGAAATCCCGAAGTATCCCTTTAAGTATGTTCAGAATCTTTTCTTCTTTTCATCTTACAACTCCCACGTTTGAATAAAAGTTACTTTGATGGTTATCAAAAGTATGTATGTTGATGAGGTGTATGAATTTGTCCCTAAGCTATTTGGCCTAATGCCAGAGGACTGTTGAGGTTAACCCACAAGACAGTAGACTTCTGGGGGACGTTTGTACACACATTGCTTTAGTCTGAACTTAAAGTAGCCAAAGGTTGTCCCCCTGACTGACCTGTTTGTATGCTGACTAAGGGAATGGGAAGTGTAGCTTATATGGAAGGAGACATAACTCCTTCTATGTGTAAACGCAGTCAGTGTGCTATCGTAGCAAATAGCGCTACCTCTCTGAACTAGCCTCTAACTGAGCTTGGACCAGGGTCCTTCCTCGCCAACACACGTGAGCGCCAGTTGACCACTTACGAACCAGTTGAGTGACAGAAAAGGATCCAATTCGATAGCACAATTGGTGAAATGTCAAGCTAGCTGTGGAGTGAGCTTGCCGCTTGGTCTTATCTCATTATAGAAACATAACACATGTTCCGTAGTTATCATTTGCAGTGACGTGCCATTTGTTGTTTTTATTAACACCTTAATACACAAGTGCACAATGCCCCAGTAATGTCAAATGGCCTCCCTTCTAGTTCCTCTGTCTTGGTGCTCACTCCCAACTTAGAGAGAGAGAGAGAACTTGCAGCCAACAAGGAATTATTGTTTTCCTAACATCTTCCCTCCTCTCTCTCCAGGCGCTCAGTTCGCTCCCGGAGTCGCTCGCCGCCTTTCTCCTCTTCCCGTCGCTCCTCCTCTCGCTCTCGCAACAAGAAGCATTCGTCCTCTGCCGGGGGGGGCGGGTCTCACAGCAGCCGMCCCACCAGCCGCTCCCCACCCTCCTCCCGCCTGCCACTCAACTCCAGCCTGGGGGCGGAGCTTAGCCGGAGGAAGAAGGAGCGCCAGGCTGCGGTGGCTGCAGCTCGCCCCCCCTCCCCTCCACCTTCGTCACGCAAGACCAAAGGATCCACCTCACGCCCTCCTAAAGCTGAGCCCGAGAGAGTACCTGAGAGAGAGACTGTCCAAGCCGCGGACCTCCAGCCTCCACCCAGTGCACCCCAGCCCCAGGACACTCTTGTTGGGGAAGAACACGGCTCTGCATCTCCACCCTTCTCATCTCCTGCACCCCCTCTGCCCCCCGGTCAGACGACCCCACTACCTCCACCTCCTCTGCCCTCCACCCCTGTCATCCAACTTCAGCCACCTACACCCCAGGGCCAGACTGAGGCCAGCCTCGCACCCTCCACAGCCCTCTCCTCCTCATTGTCATCCCCCCAGTCCAAATCTCCTGCCCCCATGCCCACACGCAGCCCTGCCCGCCTGACACCCATCCACAAGACCTCCACTCTGCCCCCCCTGCCTTTACCACCCATGCTAGTGGGAGACTGCCAGGACAGGTAAGCCATGAAATGCGCATACACACACACACAACTCTCCTCTCCCCAGCCCTGTTGCTTGGCAAACGTGTAGTCATCAACAGAACAGGCATTAGGCCTATACCTTAGGCTCAGGTTTCACCCAACAGTCAGTCTCTCTGAAACACACACCTGCCTGAGGTACAGTACTAGAATTCTGAACAGATTACCTGAATGCTCTGTGGTCGAAGCTTTAGCTGCCATTAGACCGTTACTATGTCAAGTAGTCAAAACAGGCCTACGTGGGACTTCAAAATAATTGCTAACTCCTTGCAGCCTTGTCAAATTCAGTGCTTCCTCTACAGTGGACTGCACTGGCCAAAATGGCTGCCACGGTGAAACTGTAGTTCATGGGCCCCACATCCCTTTGTCATGGTAGTTMGGGATACATTTGTGCTACAGACATGTAAGGAAAAGAACATCCAAACTCACCAGAAAAACGATGATGCGGAGGAGTAATGAAATGTTATTTTTCTCTCCTTCCTTCTCTACCTTCAATTTATCTCTCTCTTTTTCTCTCTCTCTCTCCCTCCATCAGTCCGAAGAAGTCCACTCCTCCTCAGAGGTCTTCCAGGAAGGAGAAAGAGGTGCGGAATCGGCCGTCTCTGACCGACCTCCCGCTGCCCCCCACGCTGGCCGGAGGAGACCCCTCTCCCCCTCAGTCCCCCGTCTACAGAGCTCCACCTCCACCCCAGTCCGCTCTCAAGAAGAGACCAAAGTGAGTTCCTGTCTGCTCAACCTAACCTACCCATCTCCTCCTTATCAATCACCCCAAACCACCTCTCTACACTCCTCTTTTCCACAGCCCTCCTCTCCCACCGCAGCCTATTTCCTTTCAATAGAAAGAAAAAAATAAGCATAAGATAGTACAAAGTTATCATCAAGGGCTTATTCCGTGAGGTAAAACGTTTCCTAATAGCAAGTCTCCTCGGCTCTCCTGTCTAGGTTTTGCTGTCCACGCTATGGCGAACGCAAACAGACACAGAGCGACTGGGGCAAACGCTGCGTGGACAAGTTTGACATCATCGGCATTATCGGGGAGGGCACCTACGGCCAGGTGTACAAGGCCAAGGACAAAGACACCGGTGAGAGCCCCGTGTGCTGCCCTTTCACTGACACACCTGTGTTTCGTTGTTCTTGAGAGCGGCTCAAAGGATCACCACGCCTGCAGTGTGTGTGTATGCCACGGGGTGTTGTGACTGATCTCGCCTCCCCATGTCCCCTTTGCTCTAGCCTCTCTGTGTGTGTCTTTCAGAGGAATTTGAAATTAAGCAGGAGACACATTTCCGTTGGGCGTCCGTGTACATTGAAGAAATGTGTTTTATTTAGCACATTTATTAAACTTTTGATCAGGACAATCAACAGAGTTGGTACCATAAAACGGACGTTTTCCTCCACCCCCTACATTGGACAGTGACGTAATCTGTAATGTTCACGTTGTTCCTCCTGCCCTCCAGGCGAGCTGGTGGCTCTGAAGAAGGTGCGTCTGGACAATGAGAAGGAGGGCTTCCCCATCACGGCCATCCGAGAGATCAAGATCCTCCGCCAGCTCAACCACCGCAGCGTGGTCAACATGAAGGAGATCGTCACAGACAAACAGGACGCACTGGACTTCAAGAAGGACAAAGGTGTGTGGAAAGAGGGAATGTGTGTGTGGGGTTTGTGCTTTGGTGTATGTCTGTGCCTGTATGTGTGTGTATGTGCATCCTCCTTACCCCTGCCTGTCCCGTCAGGTGCCTTCTACCTGGTGTTTGAGTACATGGATCATGACCTGATGGGTCTGCTGGAGTCGGGGCTGTGTCAGTTCTCCCAGGAACACGTGAGGAGCTTCATGAGACAGCTGATGGAGGGGCTGGACTACTGCCACAAGAAGAACTTCCTGCACAGAGACATCAAGTGCTCCAACATACTGCTCAACAACAGGTACTAGTGTAGCATTGTAATATCACGGTACCAAAAGTCATGATACTTATGATACCAACATTTTAACATACCGTTAGTACCGTTTCTATGATACTACTGAGTCTTTCAGCCCTACCGATCTAAAGAACCTGCGTGCCTGTTATAAGATGTTTGATGAAAGTCAGTTGAATTGAAGCATCAGCCACTGTCTCTTGTATGCAGAGGTCCAATGCCACTTGCTTTCATGCCATATCACGTATGGCGCTATAATCAGCCAGCCGCATCCCGCCCAGCCTAACTCACCTGACTTCTCTCAGCATCCCTCCAGCCCTCACTCACCTGCTTCTCTCAGCATCCCCTCCCAGTCCTCACTCACCTGCTTCTCTCAGCATCCCCTCCCAGTCCTCACTCACCTGCTTCTCTCAGCATCCCCTCCCAGCCCTCACTCACCTGCTTCTCTCAGCATCCCTCCCACCTCACTCACCTGCTTTCTCTCAGCATCCCCTCCAGCCCTCACTCACCGCTTCTCCAGATCCCCTCCCAGTCCTCACTCACCTGCTTCTCTCAGCATCCCCTCCCAGTCCTCACTCACCTGCTTCTCTCAGCATCCCCTCCCAGCCCTCACCTCACCTGCGTCTCTCAGGATCCCCTCCCAGCACTCACTCACCTGCTTCTCTCTCCGTCCCCTCTTCATGTACATCTATTCCTCCATTAGTTTTTTAAATGTAATTTATCCGTGATGGCGAGTGGGGATGCAGACCCTGATAAGTCTTCCGTTGTTAGATTTGTACATGTTACATTGGAGCAGCGCACAGTTCGAGCAATGTTGATACATTGTATAATTTCATCGCCTGTTATAACCAAGAACACAGGCCAGTCTGAGTAGACTTTGCAAGTTCACTGTCATACAGGCCCTGAGTGTCAGAGGGGAAATGGAGCACAACTTCACGACAGGCATGCTTGCAGCTTTACAGAAAAGAAAAGAGCTCATCTGTAGCCTAAACTGCAACAACAACAAAACATCTGAGCAATATTACCAGAGATACCATTTTGTCTTTCTAGCAGGATTCGTGCGCATTTTATACAATTGCACAAATCATGTCGCGGGCAGTTTTAAACTAATCCCGAGTCTCTGACGTTGTTCGGTCATGTTACCTAGCTAGCTAACAACCTGGTGACTTGACAGTAGGTTTAGACTAATTTGATTGGCACAGGAAGAAGGAAAAGTGTCTGCTACTCATGAGATGTGCTTCAAAGCTATAGGCCTAAACTATATAAAATAAGTATTTCTTTCTGGGGCTCCTTAAATTCTGTTTGGTTCCTAACGTTTTAAAAGTTGGGAGCAGTGTTTGTGGGAGAGAGAGAGAGAGAGGTGTGTGTGTTTATGACAGAGGGAGACAGAGGGAGTGTGTCTGTGTTAACTGAGAAGAGAAAGGTGAGAGAGAAAGAATTTTCCCCTTGCTGCTACAGTTTAATTGTTTTTATTTTACCTTTATTTAACTATGCATGTCAGTTAAGAACAAATTCTTATTTTCAATGATGGCCTAGGAACAGTGGGTTAACTGCCTTGTTCAGGGGCAGAACAACAGGTTTGTACCTTGTCAGCTCGGTGGATTCGATCTTGCAACCTTTTGGTTACTAGTCCAACGCTCTAACCACTAGGCTACCTGCCGATCATTATGCATGTCTATTCCTCCAGCCAAATCACAGTTAGGCCTTTACAAATGTGAGCAAATCAGCCACTTTATGCAGTTTAATGCAATGTGTTGTATTAAGTAGAAGTGTGAATTTCAGTAACAGATTTTTGCGTAGCACGTGCGCAGAACGTTTAGAAAAATCGGGAGCAAGCGTCCGGGAGACGGGGCGAACAGGATGCTAGGCCACGGATCCCCCCCCCCCGTGGTATCGTGATACTTGGCCTGGTATCATATCGTTAGTAAAATGTTAGTATCGTGACTAATAGGTTCACAGGGAGGAAGGAACAGTGTCTCTCCATCCCTGGTCCTTGGGCCGGTCCGTGAGATGTTGCTGGCTGGTCGCCGAGATGGTTCACTGCCCATTTGAAATGATACAGTTCCACAGTGCTAGTTTTAAAGGTAGACTCAACGAGATGARGAGCAGCACCGCAGATAGTGAGATGAGCGCGATGCAAGACTTTCCTGTCACACAGAGTATCTGCYCTTCACGCTGCTACAACGTGGTATCTACGGGGCCAAAACAGTGGCCGAGTTCAGCCTCGCGCTTCAACGCTCTTAGTTGTCGTGGAAATTGACCCACTACTGCTGTTTACTTTGTGCGTCTACGTCATCTCGCTGAGTCTACCTTTTAATGTAAGCAGTTCCCCAAGGAGGGAAAAGCATAGCTTTGCCGGTCCCTGCTATGAACAATTGACACACTAACCTAGAATGTTATGGTGATAGCAACGGTAGTAGTTTGTGTGGTTTTAGTGAGCACAGGGAGTTTTTTTAAATGATTGTTGTAGCTATAGTAGGATTGGGTTTTTCCTTTTGATTGGTCCTGTTTTCAATGTGCAACGTTCTACAATGGGAATTCAAATGCCCTTTCCTCTGCCTCGCTGTTTTGATTGAATTATTCACTTCTGTAGTTGGGGTTGTGTAAGTTAACAGCTGTAGAAATGTAATAAGTTGTGTTGTTATTGAGTTTGAGTTCTCTGTCTCTAACTTCTTTATCTCTCTCCTTGTGCAGTGGTCAGATCAAACTGGCTGACTTTGGTTTGGCCCGCCTCTACAACTCAGAGGAAAGGTGAGACTTGGATTTCTCAAGTTGTTTCGGAGCAACGATGACATCATCATAAAGTCAGAGGTCTTTCCTGCCCCGGGTTCAAACCTTTTTAAACTGTGACCCTCACACTGGCCTTTTCTCATTTGGGGAAAAAGCCCGTCCTCCACCTTCTCTCCTCTGTCCGACGACCTCTGCGACACGGAAACCGATAAGTGGTCAAGGAAATTTCAATTTGTTAGTAGGCGACCGGAACAGTGTCCTTCCCTCTTTGACAGCCACCTTTCATGAGGATAGTCATGTGTATCCTACCAGAGTCCTTCACGGAAGTTTTGATATCTGCCACACCCCCTTTGAATCCGCTTTTGTTTTGTTGGGGGAGAAAAGCATGCACACAAACAATATGCTACTTCATTTAGTTTTTATCACTTTACACATTTATTTTGGGATCCACCAATGTATACCTAATTTGCCTCATGATCTGTGAGTGGAGGAGTCTCATTTCATACAAGCACATTTTCATCCACGTTCCCTCACCTCTCCTCGATTGCCTTTGACCTTCTTCAAAAGAAAGCGAGAAAAGACGGAGGAGAGAGGACGCTGGAGTTGAGCAAATCCAATTGAGAAAAGGCCTCGGTTGCCATGGTAGTCTGAATGAAAACACCTATCTATTCCAATGAGTCCCCACTTGGTGGTGCTGTGTCCTGTATAAAGAGGTTCTGCCTCCGTCGGCCCATTGTTGAGCGATGAATTGTGGGTGTTTGGTCACCGGAGGGCAGAGTAGCGGTACTGGTATTGTATCTGCGTGTTATATCTGAATGTTCCCTTCCCTGCTTTCTCCAGTCGACCCTACACTAATAAAGTAATCACGCTATGGTACCGCCCCCCTGAGCTCCTCCTGGGAGAGGAGAGGTACTCTCCAGCCATCGACGTCTGGAGCTGCGGGTTAGTACACACTCACCTTGCCCACACACACACTCACCCACACACCGTCATGCACCTGGACACTGATTCTGTACATGCCCAAGAACACTCATTCCCTGTGCAGGTTTATTGGTGCACAAACATTTCATTCGCACATATATTCTCCAATCGAACAAGCTCTACGTAGGAAAACAGATTGTACTTACCTTATTTTTCCACATGGTGTCACTATAAAACTGCTATATCATTTTGACTGAGGTAGTCGGAGCTCTAAACCTGATGAGTGGCAGATAATTATCACTCTTAACCAATCCTAACTCAAGATTTGTGAATGCTTTAAAAAAATGTTTTTTTATATATGCAAGTGGCCAACATTGTCCATTGACTGTTTGTGCACAGGTGTATTCTGGGAGAACTGTTCACCAAGAAGCCCATCTTCCAGGCCAATCAGGAGCTGCTGCAGTTAGAGTTGATCAGGTATGCTGCTATTGCCCCCTGCTGCCTGGAAGACTGCATCTCCACATTACAATCCTGTCTGACATGACAACCTATTTCTTATATAGCAGCCATACTCAACAGGCAGACCGCAGTCCAGACCCAGAATGGGGTCAATACGGGCCGCGGGTCCTGACTTTGTTGTTTTTGGAACTCACGTRGGGCTTTCAACCTACTGCGGTGCAATTTGTACATTTGGAAGTGCATGGGCAGGTTTCCTCTTATGTCATTCACTGACAGATCTTAAAGAGCTGTTTTTAACTTGTCATAAATGTCCAGTTGATGTTAGCTAGAGAGGTAAGTTGACCAGCTACCTAAATCTTGTAGTTATCGTGGCCAAATGATGTGCCCAGGGGTCTCGACCCACATTGGTCCTCCATTTTTAGATTTTGTTGAGTCACTCGGGTATCATTTGAACACACAAGAAATGGCCAAATGTGTAGAATTGCAGGAAATTAGCTTATTAAAAGTATGTTCTCTCCGCCAACAAGAGGGGTGTGAYCRATTTCGGGTCGTATGGGTTGCGAGGTCGGGGGTTGTTACTACGGTGATAAATGACTTCCCATCCGGACTTTTGCCGCCTAGGATATTTGTGTGACCGGACCTCCTCAAATAGGAGTTGAATACCCCTGCTATATATTGCACTACTTTTGACCAGAGCTCTAAGGGCCTTGGTCATACGCATTGCACTATATAGGGAATAGGGTGCCATCTGGGATAGAGCCCATGTTTACCACAGCTCTAACGTTTACCACAGCTCTAACTCTCTCCCTCTCTGTCTCAGTCGTCTGTGTGGGAGCCCGTGTCCCGCTGCCTGGCCTGACGTCATCAAGCTGCCCTACTTCAACACCATGAAGCCCAAGAAACAGTACCGCCGACGGCTACGCGAGGAGTTTGCCTTGTATGTAACATGACATGCACACCYTGGGATTTTCTTGTCCTTTCATCAATCTGATAGTTGTGGCAGTACATCAGTTGTTGATGCTATTTGTTTGACTCGCGCTCTCTAATTTTGCTCTCTCTCTCTCTCGCGCTCTGTCAGTCTGCCTGCTCAGGCCCTGGACCTGCTGGACCGCATGCTGACCCTTGACCCTGCGCGGCGCTGCACGGCCGAACAGGCCCTCAATAGTGACTTCCTGTGTAACGTGGAGCCCAGCAAGATGTCCCCGCCCAAGTGAGGACCTCGTCTTAGCCCTGTCCTTTCCTGGGCTCATTACATCTAGAGAACAACCTCAAACTATCCACCACCATACTCCCAACACCCTTATTGCTTTCTTTCTGTCACACCAACACCCCTCTCGCTTTCTGTTTCTCTCCCTCATGCTTTCATCACCCCGTTTTTGCTTCTGTATCACTCTCTCTCTCTCTCTCTCCAGTCTCCCTCACTGGCAGGACTGCCARGAGCTGTGGAGTAAGAAACGGCGGCGCCAGCGTCAGAGCGGGCTGCCCGAGGATGTGCCTGTGCCCAAAGTGCCCCGTAAGGACCCCTCGGGGGCTTCCAGTGGAGAGAACAGCCGGCCCCAAGCCAGCCCAGCTGGAGCCCCGCCCCCTCCYCCSGGAAGACCACCSTCRTCAGCCATCTCAGCCAATGAGCTAGCAGGTCAGGCKGACACAGTAGTCACAGTTCGCTACTATAGAAGAYCATACCCTTATCCAAATGTCTCCTTGGTTKGYTAGTGGCTGCACAGGRAGACYAGGGTTGTTGTAAGTCTATAATGTGAACYCATGTTGTCTCCATACWCTCTCAGCAGGCTGKTGTCTACAGTATGTGTGACCYTTGTCTCTCTCRCATCAGGCCTGGGTGCTGCGGCYGAGCAGCTGAACCAGACAGAGCTGGCTGTACTGTTGAACCTGCTGCAGAGACAGACAGACCTCAGCCTGCCTCAGATGGCCCAGCTCCTCAACGTCTCCTCCAACCCAGAGAGCCAGCAGCAGCTAGAGACCCTTAGCCAGTCCCTGTCTGCCCTGACCGAGGCCTCCCACCACCGGGGGGCCTCAGAGGACCAGGGTGCGGCTAGGTCCCAGCCCCCCGAACCTCCCCCAGAGCCTCAGGAGCCCTCCCCGCACCACAGCGAGCCGCCCCTCAGCCAGGACGACCAGACCAACCTCCTGGCCCTCCTATTGGGCCAGCTCATTAAGCCGCAGGCCGAGGCGACTGAGCAAGGCGACGAGAGCAATGGCGTCCAATCAGAGGAGGCTGTGACTCGCGGTTCTTCTGCCTCCACTGCTGATCGCAAGGGCAAGTCTGGGTTCAGTCTCTAGGGGGAGGGGCAGAGAGCAGTGGGTCAGGGGGATCTCACAGGGGACTGGTGGACGAGGGGGAGGAGACTGGGCGGAGGGTGACGCCCCGTCATAGCTTCCCTGTCATGGTGCGGATCTTGTCATCGATTATTTTTCTGCTTACCATAAAGCAGTTGTAAATTCCTTTATAAACGAGCTGATGAGATGAAAGATCTTAACTAAATGGCAAATCGGAAGAAAGATTCCACGGTTACTTTAAATATTTTTTGAGGAAGTTTTATGTTGTCTAGACCCACCACCTCTCCCCCCTCCTCTCACCAACAGTTTCACTCCCCACCCACCTTTTGTCTGTCTCACCCGTCTCCCACTTCAAAGGCTACTTTCACCCACTCAGTCACACATAGGTGGAAACATACCATACATGAAGTTGGCAAGTCCTCAAGATGTCTGACCAGAGAGTGGCTTCGGACGGCCCAGGTCACATGGACTGGGCTTTGGGCACAAGGACTTTTCTCATTGGTGTGAATGTAAACTAAGAGAAGGTTTGTAGTTTTACAGCGTTAGAAAGACAATGGTTCACACTGCACTCTTTCCCTGCACCCTTTCAGTCCTGCCTCTCTTTATCACACTGTTTTCTTTTCCCACTTCTTCTTTCTCTCTCATTTCTCCATTTGTTAAAGCAGGTTTCTTGGATTGTTCTTCCATAAAAAATATATTGATTCAAAACCAGTCTGTAATGTCCACATTTTTATGAAGTCTAATAAATTATCAAGCGAAAATAAATGTTTTGAACCTTAGAATTCACCTGCATGTCTTTTCATTTAACTTTTATTTAAATCACACATTTAAATGTTTATTTTTGTATGTTTTCTTTGAGATTAGACCTCGGAATCATCCAACGCTTGTAAAGCGTTCTCCTCTGTAGTCTGCATCTGCAGTCGCCCTACTGTTGGCACTTAAAGCAACAACCCCGTTGCCTAGGAAACAATTGTAGCAGCAGTGTTTCCCGGTAGCCATGACAGCAGACTGAGAAGACATTTCTCTCTGTCTCAGCTTTATGGCCTGCATGGAGCTTTATGCACCTCTCCCTGTAGTGTCATCCCAAACCCAAACTTCAGGTTTTACCCCTCCCTATCCATAATAACCCATGCTCATATTGTTGTTGAAATGTAACTGAGTGTCTGTCAGGGTTGAACAAACCCTAAGGTGAGCATCCCCCTCTACTATGTAAAGTGCTTTGGGTGTCTCGAAAAGCGCTATATAAGTCCAATCAATTATTATTGTTATGAACACCCCCCCCCCATGTCCTGCGTCTTTCTTTTGTTGTTCAGATACGTGTGTGAATAAATGTTACGTTGATTATTTAGGTTACCGTGAGGTCTTCTGATATTCCATCTCTCAACATTACAACTTGTCTGTCAACATTAAAAAAATTGTTACCTACTTAAGGATTTTATAACATACCAGTCACCATGAACCAAGAGGGGAGGAATAACGTAGACTGCACACTTCCAGACTAGTTTAGAGAATGAACATGTATCATAATCACAATTGTGGTATTTAGTAGCAGTATCAACCCATGACAGCTACACGTTTTACTCATCCAATTCTACAGTAGCCTATTGAAAACATTTATCCAACTGAAATGACGTTGTTGACTGGATGGTGAGGATCCAGCGGTAGGAATGGTACATGATCTCCCTCTGCTGGCCACGGTGGGAGATACAGCTGTACGTTGTCTAGACCCCACTCACAAACACTTGCCTGGAACATGTCACTAAAGGGAATTGAATAAAAATGTGTCTGTAGTGTAGATGGCACAAATGTCCAGATGAAATCTCACTGTAACTGCGTGTGCTTTTGTGTTTCTTGTAAATATCTGATTGACTGTCTTGTTTTCTCTGACTCCCCCCTCAGACTGTGCAGTCACCAAGCGGAAGCAGCAGATCGGAACAAATCAGGTCCCTCCATCCTCCGAGCGACGTCCCCCCTCTCCGCCTGGCCCTCCACCCTCAGCCCTCCTCTCTCCTGGCCAGCAGCAGCCCAGCTCTGAGCCCGGGCCCGGTCAGGACATCAGCCCAGCGGTGGCAGCCGCCCTGCTGCAGCTCATCTCCCAACAGGACCCAGAGGCTGGGGCCCCCCAGCGCAGCAGGGACCACTCCCCCGCCGTGGGCACCCCTGTCCGGGGACAGCCACCCCCTGCCTGGATGACTGACTCCCCTAAACCATCCCCTGCCAGAGAGCCTCCTACTGGCATGGAACCTACTGCCTCTGCTATCCCAGCACAGTTCCCCAAGGACCAGGACCTCCGCTTTGCCCACAGGACCGCTCGCTGATCCTGGGTAGGCCAGTTTAGAGACCTGGGGTACAGTGGGCCGACCTACAGGGACAGGAGCCAGGGACACCTACTGTACTGATAATGATGATACTATAGACCAGAAGAGCAGCTCACCTGAGCAGGTTGTGTATATTGGAAGATGTGAGGTAGATGGCTGTGAGATTGTTCGTCTGGAGAAAAGAGCAGGTCTTTGGGTCTGGATATTTGGAGGATGTTATTGTGAAGATGGACAGTGTTGGTTTGGCTAAAGGACAAACTAAGCCCCACTCTAGACAGACAGACTGGGGTTGGGCCCTGGTGACGTGCTAGACCTGGAGGTGCGACAAACTTCCACACCCTTCAATCACTAACACTGCCCCTCCGGGACCTCATGACTTGTTGAAGAAGTTGGATCCTAATGAGTTCCACACATGGAATGTGATCAGCTGTTATTTCCTTTTATTTAATTTGCAACTCAAATGATTGTTATGTCTACCGCAGTGCCCTCTAAAGATGAGGCTATCAGTGGGTTTTGGAGTCTGGTGTCCTCACTCCTCTTCATCTGCGGTTGAATGGGTGGGGGTTGGTGTCTGCTACGTATGACACCGGTGGAACAAAGAACAAGTCTGAAATGTAGAGGTGGTTAACTGTGGGTACAGATGTAAAACACTGGGACTGAGAGTGAGTTAACTACTCAGTCAGTCTCATCATGCTAGCTGGCTCCTGACTTTTGACCTCGTGCCTCCTTTGTGACCTTAGCAACCCCTGAATGACCTTTGCCCACACGGAAGAGCTGAGTTGTTTCTTCTGTTCTGGAAGGCACATTAACACGAGAAGGCATGGCTCCAAAAGAATTAGCATACCTTGTGTGTCCTTGGCCAAAGGTACTGCGAAATAAGGTATTTGGGTCTCAGTCCTATCTCCCCTTGTTGTTTCTCTCGCTCAATCTATGTATGTCAGCCTCAGTTAGCTTTCCCATGTAGAAATGAAAATGTTCATTCTCGACCGCTCTCTCTCTAGTAACAGGTACGTGTGCCTCTAACCCTCATACTCCCTCTGCTACACACTGACAGAAAACACAAACTCTGACACTGTGTCATTAACTGCTCTACTATGCTCACCAGTCTTTCATTGACCCTCTGTTCACAGCTAGCAAGCCGGTCACCCAACCCCATAGTGACTGGACACCTATAGACCTACACACACACACCTCTCCAAAGCTTTCCCTGATGATCTCTGATAGCCTTGTGTTATCTCTTGCCTCCCTGCCTAACTCTGTGCGGCAAATACGTTTTGTGTGATTATTTTCTACTTTAAAGACCTAGTTACATGTTAAAAAGATGGTCCATGGTTTTGTTTCCTTTTGTTTTGGGAAGGGAGAAATTGGGAAGAGATCTGACTTTGGGTTTCATGTGACCATGTGACTGTAAAAGATGATATTTTGTAATATGTGTTTTCTCGGTTCAATTTATTAAAGGAAATCATGCGACCAGAAAGTTTAAAAAGTGATGTGCTTTATTCTCTTGTCATGTACACGGAGTATACCAAACATTAGGAACACCTTCCCAATATTGAGTTGTAGCCCTTTTGCCCTCAGAACAGCCTCAATTCGTCGGGGCATGGACTCTACAAGGTGTCGAAAGCATTCCACAGGGATGCTGGCCCATGTTGACTCTCATGCTTCCCACAGTTGTGTCAAGTTGGGTTGATGTCTTTTGGGTGGTAGACCATTCTTGATGCATATGGGAAACTGTTGAGCGTGAAAACCCAGCAGCGTTGCAGTTCTTGAAACAAACCAGTGTGCCTGGCACATACTACCATACCCTGTTAAAGGCACTTAAATCTTTTGTCTTGCCCATTCACCCTCTGAATGGCACACATACACAATCCATGTCTCAATTGTCTCAAGGCTTAAAAATCCTTTAACCTGTCTCCCCTTCATCTATACTGATTTAAGTGGATTTAACAACTGACATCAAAAAGGGATCATAGCTTTTACCTGGATTCACCTGGTCAGTCTATAACATGGAAAGAGCAGGTGTTGAGCTGTAGTGGAGCAGGTTGAGAGCTTCAAGTTCCTTGGTGTCCACATCACCAACAAACTAGAATGGTCCAAACATACCAAGACAGTTGTAAAGAGGGCACGACAAAGCCGATTCCCCCTCAGGAAACTAAAAAGATGTGGCATGGGTCCTCAGATCCTCAAAAGGTTATACAGCTGCAACATCGAGAGCATCCTGACTGGCTGCATCACTGCCTGGTACGGCAACTGCTCGGCCTCCGACCGCAAGGCACTACAGAGGGTACTGCGTACGGCCCAGTACTACACTGGGGCTAAACTGCCTGCCATCCAGGACCTCTACACCAGGCGGTGTCAGAGGAAGGCCCTAAACATTGACAAATATTGACTACCTCAATAGGCTGACTAACCGGTGCCCCCGGACATTGGCTACCCGGAATATCTGCATTGTGTCCCACCACCCGCCAACCCCTCTTTTACGCTACTGGTACTCTGTTTATCATATATGCATAGTCACTTTAACCATACCTACATGTACATACTACCTCAATCATCCCGACTAACGGTGCCTATATGTAGCCTCGCTACTGTTACTATTCAGTTTTTACTTTTTAAAAAACATTTCCTTATCTATTGTTCACCTAATACCTATTTTTTACTTAAAAATGGCACTGTTGGTTAGAGCCTGTAATTAATCATTTTTCTACACCTGTTGATTTCGGCGCACGTGACAAAGAAACTTTGATTTGATTTGTTCTTAATGTTTTGTATGCTCAGTGTATTTTGCTTGTTAGAATTCAGAATGGCCACTAGGTGGCACATTGAATCATCTTTCTCTCACTCTTTCACACATACACACAGGGCCGCTGGAAAACGTGTGGCTATGCATACACATACACACAGGGCCGCTGGAAAACGTGTGGCTATGCATACACATACACACAGGGCCGCTGGAGAACGTGTGGCTATGCATACACATACACACAGGACGCTGGAAAACGTGTGGCAAGGCATATTTTACCACAGGACTTTTCAATCAGGTGTGGAGCTACTATTGATTTATTTTAATAAAATGTATTGCCGCACATTTTTTAAAAGGGGAAAATAACCAATATATATATATATAAATAATGATTTGACAACTCATGCACAATTTCTGTACTAAACATCGAGTGCTGCTGCAGGCTCTGTGCGTGTCTTGACCAATCAGTCACGGAAATTGCAGTTTCGCGCGGCCCAGGCACAAATCTCTCCTTTCTTCCGGTATTTATTTAGAAAGCGCGATGAGCAAAAACTCATACATAAATGTAGCAGCATTAGTGATCTGACATGCTTTATTGGATGGAAACGAGACAATTTTTCAGTCTGATCAACTGTAGGCTACTWACAGCAGCTGTCCCTCTGGCCAAGGTAAACGAAGCGGTAACGTTGTGCATTTATAGCCCATTTGTTTGTGTGAATGGGATCAAATTTGGTTTATACTGACAAATTTTAACGCAATCATTTCAAAGATATTACTGAGTTACAGTTCATATAAGGAAATGAGTCAATCTCGAGAAATTCACATGACTGGGCAGGGATGCAGCCATGGGTGGGTCTTGGAGGGCATAAGCCCAACCACTTGGCAACCAGGCCCAGCCAATCAGAATGGGTGGTTGGATGCACTGACAAATTCTCTAAAATTATGTTGGAAGCAGCTTGCAGTAGAGAAATGAACATTCGGTTCTCTGTCAATAGCTCGGGTGGACATTCATGCAGTCAGTATGCCAATTACACGCCCCTTCAACTTGAGACATCTGTGGCATTTTGTTGTGTGAGAACTGCACATTCTAAAGTGGCCTTTTACTGTCCCCAGCACAAGGTGCACCTGTGTAATGATCATGCTGTTTAATCAGCTTCTTGATATACCATACCTGTCAGGTGGATGGATTATCTTGGCAAAGGAGGAATGCTCACTAACATGGATGTCAACACATTTGTGCACCACATTTTTGAGAAATAAGCTTTTTGTGCATATGAAAAATGTCTGGGATTTTTTATTGCAGCTCATGAAACATGGGACCAACACTTTAAATGTTGCGTTTATATTTTTGTTCCGGGTATATTCTAATTTGGGCAGACTAGGCTAGACTTTTTCAATGCCAAATTATTAACTGGAATTAATCAATAAAGGCAACAGCTGACAAGACTGTYAGTAATTGTTTTATTAGATCTACAGTTGCATAGGGCAGGACTACGTGATGCAAACCTGCATGATGCAAGCTCAGCTCTGAGTTTTACTGTCCAATCATGTTGCTTTCTCTGTGTGTCACAGGAGGTTGGTGGCACCTTAATTGGGGAGAACGGGCTCATGGTAATGGCTGGAGCAGAATGTTATCAAACACATGGTTTCTATGTGATGATTCCATTCACTCGGTTTCAGACATTATTATGAGCCGTCCTCCCCTCTGCAGACTCCAGTGGCTGTGTTTAGGAACCCCCCAAGTCCTTCTTTTAAGATATACAGCACCAGTCAAAAGTTTGGACACACCTAGTCATTCAAGAGATTTTCTTAATTTTTTACTATTTTCTACATTGTAGGATAATAATGAAGACATCGAAACTATGAAATATCACATATGGAATCATGTAGTAACCAAAAAAGTGTTAGAAAATTCTTCAAAGTAGCCACCCTTTGCCTTGATGGCAGCTTTGCGCACTCTTGSCATTCTCTCAACCAGCTTCACCTGGAATAGATTTCCAACCGTCTTGAAGGAGTTCCCACATATGCTGTGCACCTGTTGGCTGCATTCCCTTCAATCTGCGGTCCATCTGTTTTGCACTTAGTGGGACTATCATTTGTTTTTCAACAGTACAATGACCCAACACACCTCCAGGCTGTGTAAGGGCTATTTGACCAAGGAGAGTGATGGAGTGCTGCATCAGATGACCTGGCCTGCACAATCACCCGACCTCAACACAATTGAGATGGTTTGGGATGAGTTGTACGGCAGAGTGAAGGAAAAGCAGCCAACAAGTGCTCAGCATATGTGGGAACTCCTTCAAGACTGTTGGAAAAGCATTCCAGGTGAAGCTGGTTAAGAGAATGCCAAGAGTTTGCAAAGCTGTCACCTTTTATACAACAGATTAATCATGTCATACCATATTAGGTCCGGAGTTTTACCTGGTTAGCTTACCAGATCAGGAAAAACTACAGGCCCCAGAAAATGTTTTTCATCCCACACACACACACACACACAATTCATTCAACTCTTTTCTCTGTATACATCAATGATCTTACTGCTGGTGATTCTCTGATCCACCTCTACGCAGACGACACCATTCTGTATACTTCTGGCCCTTCTTTGGACACTGTGTTAACCAACCTCCAGACGAGCTTCAATGCCATACAACTCTCATTCCGTTGCCTCCAACTGCTCTTAAATGCATGCTCTTCAACCGATCACTGCCCACACCTGCCCGCCTGTCCAGCATTACTACTCTGGACGGTTCTGACTTAGAATATGTGGACTACAAATACCTAGGTGTCTGGTCTGACTGTAAACTCTCCTTCCAGACTCACATTAAGCATCTCCAATCCAAAATTAAATCTAGAATTGGCTTCCTATTTCGCAACATAGCATCCTTCACTCATGCTGCCAAACATACCCTTGTAAAACTGACTATCCTACCGATCCTTGACTTTGGCGATGTCATTTACAAAATAGCCTCCAACACTCTACTCAGCAAATTGGATGCAGTCTATCACAGTGCCATCCGTTTTGTTACCAAAGCCCCATATACTACCCACCACTGTGACCTGTATGCTCACTTTGGCTGGCCCTCACTTCATATTCGTTGCCAAACTCACTGGCTCCAGGTCATCTATAAGTCTWTGCTAGGTAAAGCCCTGTCTTATCTCAGCTCACTGGTCACCATAGCAGCACCCACRCATAGCACGCACTCCAGCAGGTATATTTCACTGGTCACCCCCAAAGCCAATTCCTACTTTGGCCACCTTTCCTTCCAGTTCTCTGCTGCCAATGACTGGAACGAACTGCAAAAATCACTGAAGCTGGAGACTCATATCTCTCTCACTAGCTTTAAGCACCAGCTGTCAGAGCAGCTAACAGATCACTGCACCTGTACATAGCCCATCTGTAAATATCCCATCCAACTACCTCATCCCCATACTGTTATTTATTTTATTATGCTCCTTTGCACCCCAGTATCTCTATTTGCACACTCATCTTCTGTACATCTATCACTCCAGTGTTTAATTGCTATATTGTAATTATTTCGCCACTATGGCCTATTTATTGCCTTACCTCCCTTATCCTACCTCATTTGCACACACTGCATATAGACTTTTTCTATTGTATTATTGACTGTATGTTTGTTTATTCCATGTGTAACTCTGTGTTGTTTGTGTCGCACTGCTTTGCTTTATCTTGGCCAGGTCGCAGTTGTAAATGAGAACTTGTTCTCAACTAGCCTACCTGGTTAAATAAAGGTGAAATAAAAAAACTGCATTAATACACAAAATCAGATTTCATGGAATACTTGATATGATTAATCATGTGGTTTACAGTACTTTATTGCCAACAAGCAAACATTTAGAGTTGAAGTCAGAAGTTTACATACACTTAGGTTGGTGTTATTAAAACTAGTTTTTCAACCACTCCACAAATTTCTTGTTAACAAACTATAGTTTGGGCAAGTTGGTTAGGACAACAATTGTTTACAGACAGATTATTTCACTTATACTTCACTGTATCACAATTCCAGTGGGTCAGAAGTTTACATACACTAAGTTGACTGTGCTTTTAAACAGCTTGGAAAATTCCAGAAAATAATGTGGCTTTAAAAGCTTTTGATAGCCTAATTGGCATAATTTGAGTCAATTGTACCTGTGGATGTATTTCAAGACCTACCTTAAAACTCAGTGCCTCTTTGCTTGACATCATGGAAAATKAAAAGAAATCAGCCAAGACCTCAGATATTTTTTTTGGACCTCCACAAGTCTGGTTCATCCTTGGGAGCCGTCATACCGCTCAGGAAGGAGATGCGTTCTGTCTCCTAGAGATGAATGTACTATGGTGCGAAAAGTGCAAATCAATCCCAGAACAACAGCAAAGGACCTTGTGAAGATGCTGGAGGAAACCGGTACAAAAGTATCTATATCCACAGTAAACCAAGTCCTATATCGACATAGCCTGAAAGGCCGCTCAGCAAGGAAGAAGCCACTGCTCCAAAACCGCCATAAAAAAGCCAGACTACGGTTTGCAACTACACATGGGGACAAAGATCGTACTTTTTGGAGAAATGTCCTCTGGTCTGAAGAAACAAAAATAGAACTGTTTGACCATAATGGCCATCGTTATGTTTGAAGGAAAAAGGGGGAGGCTAGCAAGCCAAAGAACACCATCCCAACCATGAAGCACAGGGGTGGCAGCATCATGTTGTGGGGGTGCTTTGCTGCAGGAGGGACTGGTGCACTTCACAAAATTGATGACATCATGAGGGAGGAAAATTATGTGGATATATTGAAGCAACATCTCAAGACATCAGTCAGGAATTTAAAGCTTGGTCGCAAATGGGTCTTCCAAATAGACAATGACCCCAAGCATACTTCCAAATTTGTGGCAAAATGGCTTAAGGACAACAAAGTCAAGGTATTGGAGTGGCCATCACAAAGCCCTGACCTCAATCCTATAGAAAATTTGTGGGCAGAACTGAAAAAGCGTGTGTGAGCACTAAGTTACACCAGCTCTGTCAGGAGGAATGGGCCAAAATTCACCCAATTTATTGTGGGAAGCTTGTGGAAGGCTACCCAAAACGTTTTACCCAAGTTAAACAATMTAAAGGCAATGCTACCAAATACTAATTGAGTGTATGTTAACTTCTGACCCACTGGGAATGTGATGAAAGAAATAAAAGCTGAAATAAATAATTATCTGAACTATTATTCTGACATTTCACATTCTTAAAATAAAGTGGTGATCCTAACTGACCTAAAACAGGGAATTTTTACTCGGATTAAATGTTAAATGTATTAACTGTGAAAAACTGAGTTTAAATGTATTTGGCTAAAGTGTATGTAAACTTCCGACTTCAACTGTACATTGCTTTAAATTGAGATATGTCCTCTATTTCAGTTCTGATTACTGGGAGTTCGCTCAAGGTCTTGTTCTGTTGTCCACTGACAGAATAAGGTGTTGGATATGCCAGGCTAGCTGCAGCTCAGTGTTAGCCTGGAGCTGGGCCGTTACTCAAAGTAGGTTGATGTACATTCGTGTCCACTGACTGTGACCGTGAAGCGGCAGGTGAGCTGGACTGTCTCTGTCCTTGCCTTGAATGTGCTGTAGGTATACCCTGTGGAAGAGATAGCAAGGGGTTAGACAAATCCACGACACATTCAACAAAAGTATCGATATCTGAATATTAGGCTCATATAGTTCCAATATTGAAGTAGCCAAATTAAATATGTTAGCCTACTGAGAAAAGAGAAGATACATGCAACAGTTTTGCTTAAATATGAGAGCGGAGAAGGACACACCCTGGTCCTGTTCCGTCTCCTTCGCTTATACCGGGGTGTCTTCTCAGTAGGCCTGGTCTCGTTCACTACCACCAGTCCAACGGAGGGTGCTGCGCGTCTTTGTCCTAGGGGAATGAGAAACACCCTGCGCGCTCTTCCGAATTTAGGTTGACAACCTGTTGGGACCTCCGTAGTCTAGGGAGGGCAATGTTTGGACCCTGAGGGACAGGGATGGGGTTTAGTCTTCTGGGTGGCACTGGCACATTAGGTTGCAAGGACTGTGTTGAAGACGCCGGCTCCGCATATTCCTCCTGTGMGGGCACTGGGGGCACTCACATGAAAAGAGTCGTCGGACAATTCTGAGACACCAAACCCATTTCGGTAGCAATAAAAAACGGTGCGCAAAAACCTTAAACGTAATCCAGCCTAGACCTACCTATATTTTATCCAGACGGTAACACGGTTTATTCGGTTGTAACCACAGACTATTTCTCTTCTAAAAAATATCCTTGTCCTGTCCAGCACTTTATGGGCAGCACGGCCATTAGTACATTTTGATGAGGCGGGAAGCGTGAGAAACCGTGTTATTTACCGCGACAAAGACAACACTTGAATCGTCAAGAGCACATTACATAAGCAATTGACAGGTGCGTCATTTGGTAGGCCAAATCCCATAGACTCCCAACGTAAATGCAGATGGTACATCATGTACGCAATTAATACCTACAGCATGCTATGGATGCTCAGTCATGAGAGGAGGACCAAAGGCCGAAACTATAATAGATTGTCTGTAATTTTAAACAAACTTAAACATTTGGTTGCAATTCAAAAGTAGCTGGACATCATGTGAAATTGAGGATGATACCTGGTTAAAGAGTTTGTCTAACTCAGGGAGGAACATAAGGGAAGCCAGGGGGAAGGTCACTCAATACAAGATACTACATACAGTAGGTTATATTGGACTCCAACAAGGCTTCATAAAATGGGTTTTATCGACAATAATCTGTGCTGGAAATGTAAATTTGACACAGGGACATCTTAACAGGCTATATAGGAATGCATAGCTAGGTTTCTGGAAGGATATTCTGAAACATTTGGGAGAATGGTCAGAATCAACAATCCCGGTTTCACCAATAATATCTCTCTTAGGTGACAACATAATTACCTAATGTATCAAATGAGGAATTTTCACTGATCACTGATGGTATCATTACAGCTTCTAGATTGATTCTTCTACTTTGGAACGGCCATGCCACGGCCATGCCACTCCTACTATGAAACAGTGGATATAATTAATGCTGGAAGGGGCATCTTATGAACAAATGGTTGCTAGAATCACTGGTCGAAATGAAAACGTTAAGAGAATCCGGACACCCTTTCTTTGTCATGTCGTTTCTGGGACCGGGAGGTGATAGCCCATGTTGTATGTTAATACTGTGCTTGTGAACCCATGTTGTATGTTAATACTGTGCTTGTGAACCCATGTTGTATTGTATCTTATGCGATGCTGAAGTAGTATTAGATTGTGAATGCGTGTTATCCTGGAGGGTAGGTCTGGATGTCATGCTCAATGTTTTTATGCTTTACAATGTGTTTGTTTGATTTTTTTTTTAAAGGACTAAACTAATAACTTAAATAGCCCCAATTAGTTTTCGCTGGACATCATTCTAACCCATGTAGCCGAATGAACAGTAGGAAGTAAAGAATGGGGCAAATGTAGAGGCGGGGCTGAACAGTCTAATGGCAGGCTGTGTGTGTTGGTGTCGAGTTCTCCTCGCGCCCTATTTTGCCCACAGACTAGTTCTACATTTGGCACACGTACAGACACGCTTACCCCCTGCCCCACCAGCCAGACACAGGCCCAGCTGAGCCCTCTGGGTGAGTGATCCTTTATGAGTGGTGATGGTGGGGGGCTCACCTGCCCCAAACGCAGAGTGTGTGACTGAGAGGGTTGTGTGTGTGTGTGCGCGCATATATATGTCTGTTTGTGCGTTCCCATGCTTGTGTGTGTCTGTCCTATAGGGGCTTTATATGATAGTGAATGTGCCCACGGGGAGCTGCCACGGGAGAAGTAGTGGGCATGCCAGTGCCAAGTCTTCGAGACAAGAGGAATACATTGAGGAGCGGGGGTAGACAAGGTTTTACCATCAATCAGGGAATGCCCATAAAAGTGGCACCCTGCCATTTTGATTCTCATACTCAGTATAGCCCATCCAGACAACCCATGGACTATGTCTGTGCTAAGACCCTCCATTTTGACTGTTGCCATCGGTTTCATCCCACAGCTTGTTCTACACGCTTCTTTTTTATATGGTTCTGGAGGAATAAGAAATATTATAAACCGAGTGGTTCGAGCCCTGAATGCTGATTGGCTGACAGCTGTGGTATATCTGACCATATAGCCCGGGTATGACAAAACATGTATTTTTACTGCTCTAATTATGTTGGTAACCAGTTTATAATAGCAATAAAGCACCTCCTGAGGTTTGTGGTAAATGGCCAATATACCACGGCTAAAGGCTGTATCCAGGCACTCTGCGTTGCATTGTGCGTAAGAACAGCCCTTAGCCGTGGTATAATGGCCAATACCACACCCCCCGGCCTTATTGCTTAATTCTACCACTAGTCATGTTTTGTACCCATAGAGCAGTAGACCAAGATACTTTTATATGTTCGTCTGGAATATGGTGTTTGTGTGTGTGTGTATTTTTCTGCTTATGCTTGTTGTACCTCCTGAGTGTTTGCTTGTGTCTGGGCCACAGTTGCCTCCCTGCGCCCTGCTAGAGTTTGATGTTCAGTTTGATGACTGAGGCTCTTTGATCCAAGGCTGTGTAAATTCAGGGAGCGGAGACAGAGACTCCCGCGGCCCCAGAGCTAAGACATAGTTATATACACACACGCACGCACGCACAGACACACACACACACACCACTGGAACACAGAGAAGGGAACAGGCATCACTGCTGAGCACGTGTCACGTTCAAAGTCCATATAGAGTTGCATGAACAGCAAAATTGCAACATTTTGTTTAATGACTGAACACTTAAAACGAACCTCGTGGCTTAACCTAACGTTGCGGAGTGCTTACTTCCTTTTTTCGGGGGGAAACGGAAGTTAGGTTGAAAATACTGTATCCCGGAAAACCAGAAACATCTGCTTTCTGCCAACGCCGCTAAGGGCGCTCTTGGCTAAGACACAATTATAAACGTTGAAAAATATTGACATTTTGAATTCAACTCAGGCCGTGTGGTGAAAGTTAAGCACAATGTTTAATTAGCTGTCTCTTCTCACCATCTTTGCAACAAAATTGTGTGTCAGTCGTTCCAGTTATGGTTACATATTTGATGGGCTCTTTGAAAAACACGGACTTTATTCCTCTAGTGATATATGTTTTACTGCTGCAGCAGTGTGCTTTATTGCTGTTTTAACACCAAATACTAATCCTCCTCAGTTTATAGTTCACAGCCAAAATGGTGCCACAGTTTCTTGTTCACTGTTTTATCACTAAGGAGTAACAGCCACAGAAAGACAGTAACAGAATCGCTAGTTGAACCACTAGACAGAGATTAGAGAAACCGATCAGTCTCCATACTGTTTGAGGGGGGTTGTTAAGACTGGGGTTAGTCAATAGAAAGCTCCATCGACCAAATAAAGTCACTGCATAATCCCACATTTCCGGTGGATAAAAGTGACCGTTGTCACCCATCGCTCTGCCACTTTCTATTTCTCACTCAGGTCTGCCTCTTTAAGGGAGCAGGGGCTGCTGGGATGGCAGACTGTTGGGGGGAAGGGGGGTGGCCCTGCAGGACCATTTGTGCTGGAGCTCATTTGCACAGCGACACTTAATTGGCTACAACAATTAATTAATGTGTTGGAAAGTTGGCACAAAAAGTTCATTTAAGAGGGTTTTAATAAGCAATTAGAGGAAAACCAGGAGAGAAAGGGAATTACCAGACTGGAAAAGAGGAGAGATGGACAGGAGAGATGGAGGGAGGAGGAGAAATAAAGATGGAGGGGAAAACCTGATCACAAAAGGCAGGTGTATGTTTTTGATAAAATATATCGGTCAAGTTCAACTCTCTCTCATGACCGAATGTGAAAAACATAGTTTTGAATACCTAACAAATGATCTGAGGTCATTATTCTCCTTTCAGAGAATGTCGTTACTGTTATTAACTAGACTTAAGCCTCATGCTATATGTAGTGTGTGCTGCACCCTGACCCCTAACCCTAGACCCAACTTGTCCCGGCGCCAGCCAGGCCCAGTGTAAAATATCACATGACTAATGAGAGGAGGTGGTTGGAATCCTGGGGAAGATGTCCTTGGAAGATGAATGCATTTTCAGCAGAATAATTAACTTAATTAACAAATTCACATGCATATTCATCAGCCTATTAATGTCTGCTCCGCGCTGCTTGATGAGCAATGCGGTAATAACCATTTCATTTGCATACTGCGATCACACTACTCTCTCCCTTACCAAAAAAAAGAGAGGGAAGGAAATTAAAAAAACGGGCAAAATAGGATGCACTCATGAACACTCATACTGTCGCCAAAACTTACGCACACTTTCATATACTATACACACAGGTACATGTAGTCAGTACCTACAGTACTCACAACCCCACATTCAAACGTACAGTTTAACTAGAGCTTCTGCTAGTTGTGTATGCAGTGAATAATGTAGTTCCTGCTGTCTATTAAGTTTCAACAGCTGTGAGTATTGGTATTAGGCTCAATAGGAAAGTGAGATGGGGGTCTACCCTCCCCAGCTGTCTCTGTCTTCACTCCCTCTCTCTCTCTTGCTCTTGTTTCCTGTTTGCATCTCTCTCTCCTTGTTATTAATTCATCTCTAACATACTTGTCTTTTTATTTATTTATTTGTTGCTTTTTGAAGTTTCTCTCGTCTGCCTGTCAGTCCGTGTTTGTGGGAGAGTGTTTGTGTGGCTGACTGTGTGAGCACTTGTGACAGTTCTTTTTTTGTGCTTCTGAACGTGTGGATCCTTCTCCTTTTACAGGATATGTGTGTGTGTGTGTTTACGTTCTATCTGTCTCCATTGGTATTCTGAGTGGTACTGATTCTGTATGTGCTGTTGTCACTGATGAACTGTTTGTGTGTATTACCTCAGAGTCTGTACACGCATCATGGAGTTGCATAGATGTCTGTGTATTTCTGTTAATGTCTTTGATGGAACTTGTATTTGATAGTGTTTGTATTGGGAGAGTGCATGTCAAAATACAGCTTGTTCTTTATCTATGATGCGAGCTTGAAAGAATGAGTGTGTGTGGTTTAACATTGAAAGTGTGTGTGTGTGTAGATCTGTACGTGTATGGGTGGGATCTTAAGTAAGTGTCTGTGTTTTAGTGTGTGCCAGAGAGTGTGTGTGTATAGATCTGTACGTGTATGGGTGGGATCTTAAGTAAGTGTCTGTGTTTTAGTGTGTGCCAGGGAGTGTGTGTGTATAGATCTGTACGTGTATGGGTGGGATCTTAAGTAAGTGTCTGTGTTTTAGTGTGTGCCAGGGAGTGTGTGTGTGTGTGTGTGTGTGTGTGTGTGTGTGTGTGTGTGTGTGTGTGTGTGGTGTGCCAGCTTGTTCTCAGACAGCAGCAGTTTGCGGAGCGAGAATAAAAAGTGAGGAGTGATGCCAAGTGAGTCCCCCAGGAGACAAATTCAGGGGATAGAGAAGAAAGAGGAAATAAAACAGGATTTCACACCACACACACACACACACACACACACACACACAACACACACACCGAGACCCAGAGATGTGCTGTGTCGAACATACAAACAATCTAACACACACATACAATGCACACTGTCACACCAACACATATCATTGTACTCATTTACAAACAAACGTTTGAATACTTTCATCAATTCATACACCAACACATCAGCACTGAGAAGGCCAAGTACACACAAACACACMTGCAGTCRATCCTTTCTTTTKCCATCCCTCTCTCCCACTCTTTGTCAGAGGGTGGTGACACATTGTGTGCAGTGTGACACGGTAAGGTCTGGTTTGACTTCCAACTACTCCCAGCCTTCACACCTCTGCCCCCTACTGGGCTAGCCTCGTCACAGCACCTGACCTTCCTCCCTCCCCCCACTGCCTGCCAACTGTCCAATAGAAATGAATGGTAAATAATGTATTGTTTCATTTTGGAGTCTCTTTTATTATAATTAAGAATACAATATGTTTCTTAACGTTTCTATATGAATGTGGATGCTACCATTATTACTGATAATCCTGAATGAATCGTGAATATTGATGAGTGAGAAAGTTACAGATGCACAAATACCAAAATGCTAATCTCTCCTGTTATTGTAATGGTGAGAGGTTAGCATGTCTTAGGGGTATGATATAAAATGCTAATCTCTCCTGTTATTGTAATGGTGAGAGGTTAGCATGTCTTGGGGGTATGATATAAAATGCTAATCTCTCCTGTTATTGTAATGGTGAGAGGTTGGCATGTCTTAAGGCTATGATATTTGTGTGTCTAACTTTCTCACTTATCATTATTCACAATTCATTCAGGAATATCCGTAATCATGGGAGCATCCACATTCATGTGGAAGTGTTTAGAAACTATTCTATTCTATTTACAATAAAAGTGACTCCAAAATGACACAATAGATTATTTACCATTCTTTTCCATTGGGCACAAAATAGCCTAGTGGTTAGAGCGTTGGACTAGTAACCAGAAGGTTGCCAGATCAAATCCCCGAGCTGACAAGGTAAAAATCTGTTGTTCTGCCCCTGAACAAGGCAGTTAACCCACTGTTCCTAGGCTGTCATTGAAAACAAGAATTTGTTCTTTACTGACTTGCCTAGTTAAATAAAGGTAAAATTAAATTAAAAAACAGCTGAAGAACCTTTTTGGAACCCTTTTTTTCTAAGAGTGTACATTTCATGAATATCACAATGAATTGATCCAGAAGTTGAAGTCAACACTTTATTGGTTTCTGATGCAGCTGGAATCATTTAGTCACTTGTAAAAAATATGATATAAAACACAATTCTATACATATGTACAACAGCTAGCAATATCTATATCACAATGCAGTGGTGAGCATAATAGGCATTCATAATTATACTATAACATCAGTCCAACTGAATATGGATGTCGTGTTGGTTCCAGAATGTTCTTCAGCTGGTGAACCTCTTCTTGTGTTGGGTAATGGCAGCTGGTTTAGCAGGCTTTGGCACTGTGCCAATGTTGGCAGAGATGTTGAGTTTGGGGAGCTGTGATTCAGGCTCCTTGTAGACAACCGTCTGGTCCTTTCTGAACTCCATAGCCAGGTGGACAAGCCTCTGGTACACTTTCTTCCCCACCCACTGCTTGGACCTCTTGCAGAAGATTTGTTTCTACTGCAAGTCTCTTGGAAAGACATGAAGACTGATCACCAGGATGTGTAAAACATGAAGACTGATCACGAGGATGTGTAAAACATGAAGACTGAACACGAGGATGTGTACAACATGAAGACTGATCACGAGGATGTGTAAAACATGAAGACTGAACACGAGGATGCTGTACACATGAAGACTGAACATTAGGATGTGTGTAAAACATTGAAGACTGAACATTAGGATGTGTAAAACATGAAGACTGAACATGAGGATGTGTAAAACATGAAGACTGAACATGAGGATGTGTAAAACATGAAGACTGAAACATGAGGATGTGTAAAACATGAAGACTGAACATGAGGATGTGTAAACATGAAGACTGAACATGAGGATGTGTGTAAACATGAAGACTGAACATTGAGATGTGTGTAAAACATGAAGACTGAACATTAGGATGTGTACAACATGAAGACTGAACATGAGGATGTGTACAACATGAAGACTGAACATTGAGGATGTGTAAAAACATGAAGAACTGAACACGAGATGTGTACAACATGAGACTGAACACGAGGATGTGTACAACATGAAGACTGAACATGAGGATGTGTAAAACATGAAGACTGAACATGAGGATGTGTAAAACAGAAGACTGAACATGAGATGTGTAAAACATGAAGACTGAACACGAGGATGTGTAAAACATGAAGACTGAACACGAGGATGTTGTAAAACATGAAGACTGAACACGAGGATGTGTGTAAAACATGAAGACGGAACATTAGAGTGTAAAACATGAAGACTGAACACGAGGATGTGTAAAACACGAAGACTGAACATGAGGATGTGTAGCCATAGAATCAACCGTGTTCTTTAAACAAAAAAAGGGTACAGTAGACTGGTATGTTTTTTTATTTGTGAAAACTTTGATGGGGGTTTGCCTTGTAGACAGTATAGTRGTGTATTGTTGTGTATGAGCACCTACAGTTGTGCTGTTGAGTAGACAAGCACTGCCTACTATACAGTGAAAAGGCTAGAATAGTGTATTAACAGCCTCTCTCCTCTATGCCAAAGAACTGACTGCAAGGTTGGGAAAAGTTTGAGGAGCTCTTGTCTAGTTGACAGTTTAGTGTGTTGGGGATTTTCTTCTTCTCAAGAGGGTATTGAGCTTTCATAAATACCGTTGGCTGTGCAGGTAGCCTAGTGGTTAGAGCGTTGGGCCAGTAACCGAAAGGTTGCTGGATCTAATCCCTGAGCTGACAATGTAAAAAACTGTCCTTCTGCCCCTGAGCAAGGCAGTTCATGTTCCCCGGGCGCCGAAGACGTGGAGGTTGATTATGGCAGCCCCCTGCACCTCTCTGATTCAGAGGGGTGGGTTAAATGCGGAAGACACATTTCAGTCGAATGCAGTCAGTTGTACAACTGACTAGGTATCCCCCTTTCCCTTTCCTGGCTTGTTTAAAAGTCAGATGATGTTGAGCTTATTCCAGGCTGATTCCAAGCTTTCATCTAATGTGTCTACAAGCTCTGTACTACTAAAGCTGGGGTCAAGATCATCATCAACATCAGCAACAGGATTAGTAGTCGGTGATTTAACCAACATTTGACTACTTTGTCCCCATCAATACACACTCAAACAAGGTACTATATCCACCCACATCCCTCATATCAATAGATCATGCATTCTAACCTTCACACACAATACCCATCCCCAACAGACGCCAGTCAGTCACCAACACCATCCCCTCCTTACTAATACCTCCTTTTCTCCAATTGAGACTTCAAGCCTTGCAACAGAGAAAACAACAGTAGAAGTTGTAGCCTACTTGTAAACACACCAACCATGAAAACAAGACACTGACCATGTTTATTCCTCGCTTCAGTATATTGATTTGCTCGTCATGGAGACATGGAAATATTGAGTAGATTTTAGTCAGATTTTAGAAAGTGTCTTACACTAGTTACTGGTGCTGAGCTTGGTGTTGATTTGATCGGACACTAAATAGAACATATAGTCACGTTGACCTCTGCGGTAGGTAGTGAACTATTTTTCTAACTGTTAGCTAACGTAACCTAACAAAGCTAACGTTAGCTTGCAAAGTTACAATTCACATTGCCATATAGCAGCTGACTAACTACATTGATGTGCTTTGGAATGTCTAGCCAGCATATTATGAAAGGTAGCTAGCTAGATTTTGGTTCAGCCAAACAAATGTAGTTTGCTCGCTAGCTAACGTTAGTTATCCATGTAAAGTTAGCTACGTTACCTCGGCTTGACTTATTTTCTGCTGCTCTGATGCCTTCCTCTTTGAAGTGAAGGGGAAAGTCTATGAAATAGCATCACTTTTCAACATTCAACGACATCAGTTGAGACAGCCCCATCTGTTTTGAAATCCTCTGGCTGACAGTGCTGGCTACAAASACAGACATTTTCTACTGGATACACATCCATGGGGCGGTACTATGTCCTGAAATCGCTATGAATTCTGGATATTGTGGTATGCTTATAACTAGGAAATGTAAACTGTCCCGTTTCTACTGGTGAAGTGAAGAAACGCTCGTATTTGCATGTTGTGAGGAAATTCTACATTTTATGACACATATGATATGTTAGTAACATTAATGGAGCAGCGGTGAAATTTCCCTTTAAGCCAATCACAGTCTCACCAATTGCAGTCTGACCGTGGATCACCAGTGGGGTCATCTGTACATATGCTAGCCTGCCCTGTTGCCTTATGGGTAGACAAATGGGCTCAACTCCAGGAGGTGTGGCTCAGCCAACACTCCGAGTCATCACTCTAATATGGCTGAACTCTATGGAGGCGTGTGTGTGTTCTTTGTGTCTATCAAAATCTGCATCAGTCTGTCGATATCTGAGGATGATGCCTTTTCCTTCACATGATGTACATGGTTTTGTAATTTGGGTTTGTGCGATGTGCTGATACTATAAACATGTAAGTGCGTGTGTCCTGGCAGGGCAGTGGCTAGCAGGGCCGGAGTGATTGAGATATAGAGCATTAGCTGGTGTCAGGAGTAAATGAGGGGCCAGATCTGTTTTATAATCAGAGCACAAGCAGCGTGTTAGAGGAATTAGGGCGACAGCTGCTGGGAGCTTTTTATTCCTCTCTCTCTCTCTCAGCCAGAGACAGGCAGAGCCAAGCTCAGGGACCACCTCTTTACTGGAGCCACCTGTCAACACAACGGAGTGTGTATATGTATGTGTGTGTGTGTGTGTGTGTATATGTGTGTGTGTGTGTGTGTGTGTTCCACTCCCATTTGCATGCACACACTCCACTCATACACGTATGGGTGCACACACATATTAGCAGTTAGAAGCTAGCGCATGTGCATGGCAGTACACACACCATGCCGGTATGCACAAACGTGCGAAAACACACACATACACCGTCTGTTGGTACACTGACCTCCCTCCAGCTCTTACATTAATGACAGTGCAGGTTTGGTGTGTCTGAACCCATTGGTTAGTTTTTGTTTTATGTACAGTATGTGTGAAAGGGCCTGGTTCAATTTAAACATGGTAGTGTAGTGCGTGACCTTGCACATATCGGTTTACTATGCATATCAGGCCATAATGCAATGTGAAATTAGCTATGGTTTTGTACCGCTCTATGGGGCAGTCTCAGGGCTTTAGACATTCATTTGATATTGGCATCATCCCTCCTCGTGCCTTGCTGCCCACTCACTCTTGTGGAAGCCCTTACTGTCCGTGTCCAATCAGAGGAAGCATGCAGGAATGCCTGCTCTGATTCCCTCCAATGACAGAACATAGAGATGCAGTGACCAAGAGAGGCACCTCAAAGTGACCAGGTGGAACTGTAAGGAGGTACAGTGCCTTGCAAAAGTATTCATCCCCCTTGGCGTTTTTCCTATTTTGTTGCATTACAACCTGTAATTTAAATTGATTTTTTGGGGGATTTCATGTAATAGACATAAGCCATTTTGCCACAACTTTGGAAGTATGCTTGGGGTCATTGTTTTTTTGGAAGAACCATTTGCGACCAAGCTTTAACTTCCTGACTGATGTCTTGAGATGTTGCTTCAATATAGCCACATAATTTCCCCTCATGATGTCATCTATTTTGTGAAGTGCACCAGTCCCTCCTGCAACAAAGCACCCCCACAACATGATGCTGCCATCCCCGTGTTTCACGGTTTGGATGGTGTTCTTCGGCTTGCAAGCCTCCCCCTTTTTCCTCCAAACATAACGATGGTCATTATGGCCAACCAGCTCAAATTTTGTTTCTTCAGACCAGAGAACATTTCTCCAAAAAGTATGATCCTTGTTCCCATGTGCAGTTGCAAACCGTAGTCTGGCTTTTTTTTTTTATGAGGTTTTGGAGCAGTGGCTTCTTCCTTGCTGAGCGGCCTTTCAGGTTATGTCGATATAGGACTCGTTTTTACTGTGGATATAGATACTTTTGTACCTGTTTCCACCAGCATCTTCCCAAGGTCCTTTGCTGTTGTTCTGGGATTGATTTGCACTTTTCCGCACCAAAGTACATTCATCTCTAGGAGACAGAACACATTCTCTTCCTGAGCGGTATATGACGGCTGCCGTGGTCCATGGTGTTTATACTTGCTACTATGTTTGTACAGATGAACATGTACCTTCAGGTGTTTGGAAATTTCTCCCAAGGATGAACCAGACTTGTGACTACAATTTTTTTCTGAGGTCTTGGCTGATTTCTTTAGATTTCCCACAATGTCAAGCAAAGAGCACTGAGTTTGAAGGTGTAGGCCTTGAAATACATCCACAGGTACACCTCCAATTGACTCAAATTATGTCAATTAGCTTTATCAGAAGCTTCTAAAGCCATGACATAATTTTCTGGAATTTTCCAAGCTGTTTTTAAGCACAGTCAACTTAGTGTATGTAAACTTCTGACCCACTGGAATTGTGATACAGTGAAATAATCTATCTGTAAACAATTGTTGGAAAATTACTTGTCATGTACAAAGTAGATTCCTAATGACTTACCAAAACTATAGGTTTGTTAACAAGAAATTTGTGGTGTGGTTGGAAAAACTAGTTTTAACAACTTCAACCTAAGTATGTAAACTTCCGACTTCAACTGTATGTATTCACCCCCTTTGCTATGAAGCCCCCTAAATAAGATCTGATGCAACCAATTACCTTCAGAGTCCATATTAGTTAGATTGCACACAGGTGGACTTTATTTAAGTGTCACATGATCTGTCACATGATCTCAGTGTGTATCTGTGGTATGACTTAAAGATTGCTGTACACCAGAGGAACCATCCAACTTGAAGGAGCTGGAGCAGTTTTGCCTTGAAGAAAGGTGGCTCACAAGTATTATCTTTGGGGGGCGTGAATAGTTATGCACGCTCAAGTTAGTTTTTTTTTTGTCTTATTTCTTGTTTGTTTCACATAAATTTTGCATTTTCAAAGTGGTAGGCATGCTGTGTAAATCAAATTATACAAACCCCCCCAAAATTATATTTTAATTCCAGGTTGTAAGGCAACAAAATAGGAAAAATGCCAAGGGGGGGAATACTTTCGCAAAGCCACTGTAAACCCCTGGCCCCATACAAGCACACAACCTAACATACCCTAATTTCTCTCTCTGCCTCCCTCTGGCTCTGCCTCTGCTCTGCCTCTGCTCTCCTCTTCCTCCTCTGCCTCTCCTTCTCTCTCTCTCTCTGCCTCTCTCTCTCTCTCTCTCTCCTCCTCTCTCTCTGCTCTCTCTCTGCCTCTCTCCTCTCTATCTTCTCTCTCTGCCTCCTCTCTCCTCTCTCCTTCCCCATGTCTCTCTCTCTTTTGCACATCCACACACACCATGCCGGCCCACACACTCATACATTACACACATCTACAATCAGAGGCCTGGAGAGGAGCCAGGTCTGCAGCAGCTCAGGAGTTAAATTATTAACATACAACTGGAGAGAACAGGAGGAGAGAAGCAGGAGGAGATGAGAGCAGGAGGAGATGACAGGGTGGGAGAAGAAGAGAGGAGGAGAAGAGGGGACATATAGGCAGAAGATGAGTGAGGAAAAAAAGAGTAAAGACGATCATTCATAAAAGGGGTGATAAAGAAAACGAGAGAAGAGAGAAGAGAGGGTGTAAAGATAGAGAATGTGGGATGTTGGTTCTGATCCAGAGAGTTAATGTTGCGATCACTGATGGATAGAGTGCCAGCCGCGCAGGCTCCTTACCCACACAAGATGGATGGAAGACCAGCCTCCCTCTCTCTTCTCTCTCTCTCCTCTCGGCCCTACCGAATCTAAATAACAGAAAGATCCAGATCACACAAAATCCCCATCACAAATCACACTCAAATCCTTCTCGTGGACGACCCAAGTGCAGCATGTGTGTCATGCTTCATGCAGCTTTGCAAAATGGAGTCATGTTGCGGCCTGTTTCACTGTTTTAATATGTATGGGTACAATATAAAGTGTGTTTTGTGCGCATGTGTGTTTGTGGGGGTGAGAGACTGTGTGTAAGAAAGAGAGAGTGTAGCTTGAGAATTTTGTCGTGCGTGCCCCCCCCCAGCACCCCTCATTTCTGGCGGGGGCATCAGGGGTGAAGTGATCTGTGCGAAAGCCTCCTGTTCTGCTGCAGCGCGGGGCTAAGGCAGAGGGGAATTGTGGGTAGCTGTCTGCGGGGTGGGGGGGGGTGCAGCACTATGGATGCACACTGAGGCCGTCGGCTGGCATCCAGAGGAGGGGGAGGGGGCACAGGGATTGGAGGGGCACTGCTTCCAAAGTGCCAGCAGGCATCAGGAGCGAGAGAGAGACCGAGAGAGAGGGGCGAGAGGATTGGTGGGAGATGGAGTGACAGACAGACAGAGATTGAGCGGGAAGCGGGTGACAGCAGCAGGAAGCTGAACCCTGAAATGAGGGATTTACTAGAGCTTCAGTGGAGGTTTCAGGGCTAATTGCCTCCACTGAAGGAGAACAGAACGACAGATCTGATCTGCCTGGAATCCAAGCTCACTAGTGACTTTTGACCTTCTCAGCTCCGTACAGATAGTCAGGTGTCTTAAACCCCCACAGAACAAGTGATTTACATACGCACATACCAGATTGGGAGAGAGGAGGGGTGGTGGTGGGTGCTCTGGCATAGGATTGATATAGGACTGCCATTAAGGGGGCATGAGGTTGGCGTGTGTGTGGCATAGGGTTGGCATGTGGAGGGTATGGATTTGACACTGGGTCTGTTTGGCAGAGGTCTGGTGTTGAGGTGGCATAAGATTTGCCCAGAGTTGGCTCACTCGGTTAGTGTGTGTGTGTGTGTGCATTTGTGTGTGAACATGGCAGGAACTCTCCCTGTCACAGTCACTCAGGAGACAGCACACACAGCAGCTGAATATTTCATGGTCAAAACTTTGCCCGTAATTTCACATACAGATGTGAACTCACGTACACACACATCTATCGTTGCGTCTCTCACCCACTCTAGCTCACACACAAATAGACTTACACACTACCGCACGTATGTGTTGAACAGTTGATTTAGGCTCAGAGATGAGATAATCAGTCAAGACATAGAAAATCACTCCAGTTTCTGGTCTAATGTCTGTCAATGGGGTTGTGGACTCTGTTACAGAGGTGATCTCAGTGTCGCTGTGTTGAATGGTACTGTTTGTATTCTCTTGGCGTGTCTGAGAGCGCTACAGATTACCTGGTGTTATTGTTGAAAATGAGTCTCTGTCTACCTCACATTAAAGGTCCGGTAGCAGAACAAACACACACACACACACACACACACACACACACACACACACACACACACACACACACACACACACACTTAAATAACCAGCTCCTACTTCCGAGCTCGGCAGAACAGATGTTGAGGAATTTAAGATGCACACGGCAACTGGGACTCTCTCTCCCTCTCCACCATCTCTCCCCACCCCACGTCTCACACATACATACATGCACAACATTATCATACATACATAACACAGAAAGCACACAGATGCACACTGTCCGTCTCTCATAAACACAAGCACCCCCCCACCCCTCTCCAGACTGGCCCTGCTCGTGGGGGCACCATGTGGCACTCCATTCCCCCCTGGCACCATCCTCCCACTCTTCCAACTTTGCATTGTCCTCTGCCGCCTGGAGAGCAGGCACCCAGATCATGCCTTCTCTATTCCACTGTTATTTTCCTCCCTCTCTCTCTTTCCCCTTCGCTCTCTTTTTCTCTCGTTTCCCTTACTGAGATGGATGGCGGTGGCAAGCTTTTGGTCTCTGAAGTGCAAAAAGTTCAGATAAATATGTGTGCGTTGCTATGTGTTAGTGGGGAATCTCGTTCCCATGACGATGATGCTGGTAGCTCATTGTTTTCTACTTTCCCAAACGGCCAAAATACATCTCTGTACTTCCTCACATAATTGATATGCATGTCTCCATTAGGAAAATTCAATACTATACCAACATTATACCAATATTTATTTTATTGTGCGCTGACATACTCAACTGATTCATTAGGGTCTGCATTTGAAGAAAAAATATATATTTTCAAAGTTATTTTATGCTGGTTTATTCATTGAGGTAACAAGAGCAAAACTAGAAACGTTTCTGTTGTTCGGTCATCATCAGTGTGTATGCCTACTCATCTGACATGGGGCCAAATCACATTGAATCATAACTTGAAATGCACTCACTCACATAACCTGAATTTATGTGCAAATATCCCACCGACATGAATGTTCTGTAGGACAACACAATTATTCAGCCCATGGTGCTGGCTTGGGTCAAAGAAACCAGGACCAGTCTGAAAGAGCAAACTGACAATAAGACACCAAAGTTCCCATGATAGTAATGCATTGAGGATGAAGGCTGTTGGTTCCCTGCTACCCTGGAGAGTAAAGGGGACATGCTCTATCCCATCACAGATGTCGCTGTGCAGAGAGGGTCCATGGGGCTCCGGGTAGTTTAGCTAGTTTAGCTCTCTGTGTCTGGGTGAGAATTAGACAGCTTTACCGCTTCGCCTTGCTCTCTAATCTCTTAATCTGGCCTTCTGAAGAAGAGAAGGGCTGCAGGGAGATGGGGTGTCAATCCTCGTCTCCACATCATCCTCTCAAGCCATTTCTATTTCCTGTCCTGGCTGGCAGTAGAGACACAATGGCGGGAGAAAAGTTAACAGAGAGAGTGGGGAGGGAAGTTCCAGGTTGTGAGTTGTGCCCTGTTTTGATTTACAGAGAGAAAGTGGGAGGTGTGTGAGTGTGTGGGTGGGGTGAGAAGAGAGCAAGAGGGAGCATGAATTCAGTGGTGCCTTGCTTGTGTGAATGATGGATGCTAATGTCTTCTTTAATATTACCCCAACACACATCAGGTGTATTAACATGTTACGATGATCCTTGGATTCTTGGAGCTTGCCACTGTGAAGTCTTAACCCTTTTAATCTAATCAATTTAATCCTTTAATCTAGTAATTTGATCAGGTAAGGAATATATATATATGTATATTATATTTAGGGCTGTGACGATACTAGTATGGCATTATTTTTTCCATGGCAAAAATAAAAACACGAAGCAGACCAAACCCATTGGTCCTTTAAAAACCTGCTGGAGGCTAGAGCTGCAGGACACTAATCCAGACGCTTATAGGAAATCCCGCTACGACCTCTGACTCCGACACTGTGGCAGCGCTTGCAAACGATCACGGATTACAAAGGGAAACCCAGCCGCGAGCTGCCCAGTGATGCGAGCCTACCAGACAAGCTAAATGACTTCTATAATTGCTTCGAGGCAAGCAACACTGAACCATGCATGAGAACACCAGCTGTTCCGGACGACTGTGTGATCTCGCTCTTCATAGCCGATGTGAGTAAGACCTTTAAACAGGTTAATATTCACAAGGCCACAAGGCCAGGCGGATTACCAAGACATGTACTCAGAGAATGTGCTGACCAGCTGGCAAGTGTCTTCACTGACATTTTCAACCTCTCACTGACCCATTCCGTAATACCTACATGTTTCCAGCAAACCACCACAGTCCCTGTGCCCAACAATGTCAAGGTAACCTGTCTAAATGACCATTACGCCGTAGCACTCACATCTGTAGCCATGAAATGCTTTGGAAGACTGATCATGGCTCACATCAACACACTCATCCCAGACACCCTGGACCCACTAGAATTTGCATACCGCCCCAACAGATCCACAGTCGTCTTTCCAACATCCGGCGCCGGAAAGAGATGGCCGCCTCGCTTCGCGTTCCTTGGAAAATATGCAGTATTTTGCTTTTTTATGTGTTATTTCTTACATCGGTACCCCAGGTAATCTTAGGTTTCATTACATACAGTCGGGAGGAACTACTGAATATACGATTAACGTCAACTCATCATCGTTCCTACCCAGAATATGACTTTCCCGAAACGGATCCAGTGTTTTGCCTTCCACCCAATACAATGGATCTGATCCAGCCGGCGACCCTTGTGCGACGCCGTAAAAGGGGCAAAAGCGGTCTCGTGGTCAGGCTTCGGAGACGGGCACATCGCGCTCCACTCCCTAGCATACTACTCGCCAATGTCCAGTCTCTTGACAATAAGGTTGATGAAATCCGAGCACGGGTAGCATTCCAGAGAGACATCAGGGATTGCAACGTGCTCTGCTTCACGGAAAACATGGCTAACTCAAGAGACGCTAACGGAGTCGGTGCAGCCAGCTGGTTTCTTCATGCATCGCGGCCGACAGAAACAAACATTCTTCTGGTAAGGAAGAGGGCGGGGGGTATGCCTTATGAATTAACGAGACGTGGGTGTGATCATCATAACAACACACAGGAACTCAAGTCATTCGTTCACCTGATCTAAACTCCTCACAATCAAATGTCGACCGCATTATCTACCAAGGAATTCTCTTCAATCATAATCACAACGTATATATTCCCCCCAAGCAGACACATCGATGGCCCTGAACGAACTTATCTGACTCTTTGTAAACTGGAAACCACACACCCTGAGGCTGCATTCATCGTACTGGGGATTTTAACAAGGCTAATCTAAAAACAAAACTCCCTAAATTCTATCAGCATATCGATTGTCTACCAGGCGCTGGAAAACCCTAGATCATTGTTATACTTAATTTCCGCGACGCATATAAGGCCCTCCCCCGCCCCCCTTCGGAAAAGCTGACCACGACTCCATTTTGTTTGATCCAGCCTACAAACAGAAACTAAAAAACAACAGCTCCCGCGCTCAGTCTGTTTCAACGCGGCGTCGACCAATCTGAATCCACGCTTCAAGACTGCTTCGACACGCGGATTGGAATATGTTCCCATTGCGTCCAACAACAATATTGACGAATATGCTGATTCGGTGAGCGAGTTCATTAGGAAGTGCATTGACGATGTCGTACCCACAGCAACGATTAAAACATTCCCAAACCAGAAACCGTGGATTGACGGCAGCATCGCGTGAAACTGAAAGCACGAACCACTGCTTTAACCAGGCAAGTGACCGGAAGCATGACCGAATACAAACAGTGTAGCTATTCTCTCCGCAACGCAATCAAAACAGGCTAAGTCCCAGTACAGAGACAAAATCGAGTCGCAATTCAACAGCTCAGACACAAGAGGTATGTGGCAGGGTCTACAGTCAATCACGGATTACAAAAAAGAAAACCAGCCCCGCGCGGACCAGGATGTCTTGCTCCCAGACAGGCTAAACAACTTTTTTGCCCGCTTTGAGGACAATACAGTGCCACTGACACGCGCCCCTACCAAAACCTATGGGCTCTCCTTCACTGCAGCCGAGGTGAGTAAAACATTTAAACGTGTTAACCCTCGCAAGGCTGCAGGCCAGACGCATTCCCAGCCGCGTCCTCAGAGCATGCGCAGACCAGCTGGGCTGGTGTGTTTCGACATAATCAATCAATCCTTATTCCCAGTCTGCTGTCCCACATGCTTCAAGAGGGCCACCATTGTTCCTGTTCCCAAGAAAGCTAAGGTAACTGAGCTAAACGACTACCGCCCCGTAGCACTCACTTCCGTCATCATGAAGTGCTTTGAGAGACTAGCAAGGACCATAACACCTCCACCCTACCGGACACCCTAGACCCACTCCAATTTGCTTACCGACCCAATAGGTCCACAGACGACGCAATCGCAACCACACTGCACACTGCCCCTAACCCATCTGACAAGAGGAATACCCATGTGAGAATGCTGTTCATCGATTACAGCTCAGCATTTAACACCATAGTACCCTCCAAACTCGTCATCAAGCTCGAGACCCTGGGTCTCGACCCCGCCCTGTGCAACTGGGTCCTGGACTTCCTGACGGGCCGCCCCAGGTGGTGAGGGTAGGTAACAACATCTCCACCCCGCTGATCCTCAACACTGGGCCCCACAAGGGTGCGTTCTGAGCCCTCTCCTGGACTCCCTGTTCACCACGACTGCGTGGCCATGCACGCCTCCAACTCAATCATCAAGTTGCGGATGACACTACAGTGTAGGCTTGATTACCAACAACGACGAGACGGCCTACAGGGAGAGGTGAGGGCCCTCGGAGTGTTGGTGTCAGGAAAAATAACCTCACACTCAACGTCAAACAAAAACAAAGGAGAATGATTGGGACTTCAGGAAACAGCAGAGGGACACCCCCTATCCACATCGACGGGTCAGTAGTGGAGAAGGTGGAAAGTAAATTCCTCGTGTGTACACATCACGGAACAAATGAATTGAGTCCACCCACACAGACAGCGTTGTGAAGAAGGCGCAGCAGCGCCTCTTAAACCTTCAGGAGGCTGAAGAAATTCGGCTTGTCACCAAAAGCACTCACAAAACTCTACAAGATGCACAATCGAGAGCATCCTTCGGGCTGTATCACCGCCTGGTACGGCAACTGCTCCGCCCACAACCGTAAGGCTCTCCAGAGGGTAGTGAGGTCTGCAGAACAGAACGCACCACCGGGGGCAAACTACCTGCCTCCAGGACACCTACACCACCCGATGTCACAGAAGGCCATAAGATCATCAAGGACAACAACCACCCAAGCCACTGCCGTGTCACCCCGCTATCATCCAGAAGGCGGAGTCAGTACAGGTGCATCAAAGCAGGACCGAGAGACTGAAAAACAGCTTCTATCTCAAGGCCATCAGACTGTTAAACAGCCACCACTAACCATTTTAGCGGCGCTGCCAACATACTGACTCAATTCCAGCCACTTTAAAAAATGGGAATTTGATGGAAATTATGTAAAAAGTGTACCGACTAGCCACTTTTAAAACAATGCCACTTAATATAATGTTTACATACCCTACATTACCATCTCATATGATTATACTGTACTCTATATCATCTACTGCATCTTGCCATCTTTATGTAATTACAGTGTACCACTAGCACTTTAAAACTATGCCACTTTATGTTTACATACCCACAGTACTCATCTCATATGTATAATACCGTACTCGTATACCATCTACTGCATCGTAGCCATGCCGTTCTGTACCACCACTCATTCATATATCTTTATGTACATATTCTTTTATCCCTTTACACTTGTGTGTGTGTATAAGGTATAGTTATGTAATTGTTAGGTTAGATACTGTGGTTATTACTTGCATTGTCGGAACTAGAAGCACAAAGCATTTCGCTACACTCGCATTTAACATCTGCTAACCATGGTATGTGACTAATAAAATTTGATTTGATTTGATTTGAAGATGATGCATTCTCTATTGCACTCCACACTGCCCTCTCCACCTGGACAAGATGAACACCTACACTGCATTGGATAGTATTCAGACCCCTTCCCTTTTCCACGTTTTGTTACGTTACAGCCTTATTTAAAATGGATTAAATAAAAACAAATCCTCATCATTCAAACCACAATACCCCATATTCAAAGTTAAAAACAGGTTTTAGAATGTTTGCAAATGTATTAAAAAATACCTATGCAACCCTTTGCTATGAGACTCGAAATTGAGCTGCATCCTGTTCCACTGCTCATCCTTTGAGATGTTTTCTACAAACTTGATTTGAGTCCACCTGTAGTAAATTCAATTGACTTGGACATGATTTGGAAAGCACACACCTGTCTATAGTAAGAATCCACATGTGACAGTGCATGTCAGAGCAAAAAACCAAGTCATGAGGTCGAAGGAATGGTCCGTAGAAGCTCCGAGACAAGATTGTGTTGAGCACAGATCTTGGGAAGGGTACTCAAAATGTCTACAGCACATTGAAGGTCCCCAAGAATTACAGTGGCCTCCATCATATCTTAAATGAAAAAGTTTGGAAACACCAAAGACTCTTCTAGAGCTGGCCGCCCGGCCAAACTGAGCAATCAGGAGGGAGAAGAGCCTTGGTCAAGGAGGTGACAAGAACTGATGGTCACTGACAGCGCTCCAGAGTTCCTATGTGGCAATGGAGAACCTTCCAGGAAGGACAACCATCTCTGCAGCACTCCACCAATCAGGCCTTTATGGTAGAGTGGCCAGACGGAAGTCACTCCTCATTAAAAGGCACTTTTAGGAGTTTTCAAAAGACACCCTAAAGGGACTCTCGGGCAAATGAGGAAACAAGATTATCTGGGGCCTGATGAAACCAAAAGATATTTAACTCTTTGCCTGAATGCCAAGCCGTCACGTCTGGAGGGAAACCTAGCACAATTCCTACGGTGAAGCATGGTGGTTGGCGGCATCATGCTGTGGGGATGTTTTTTCAGTGGCAGGGACAGGAGGACTAGTCAGGACGAAGGGAAAGAGGAAGGGAGCAAAGTACAGAGAGATCCTTGATGAAAACTGGTCCAGAGGCGCTCAGAACCTCAGACTGGGGTGAAGGTTCACCTTCCAACAGGACAACGACCGCCTAAAGCCACAACCAAGACAATGCAGGAGAAGGCTTCGGGGCAAGTATCTGAATGTCCTTAGTGGCACAGCCAGACCCGACTTGAACCTGGTGTCGAACAGACCTGAAAATAGCTGTGCAGCGACGCTTCCCCATCAGACCTCACAAAGCGTGTGAGAATCTGAGGAGAAGAATGGGAGAAAATACCCAAATACAGATGTGCAAAGCTTGTAAGCGCATACCCAAAAGACTCGAAGGCAGTAATTGCTGCCAAGGTCGTTTCAACAAAGTACTGATTAAAGGGTCTGAATGCTTATATGTAAAATGCCAGTATTTTTTTATTTTTTATAAACTTGCAAACATTTCTCAAAAACCTGTTTTTGCTTCTGTCATTAGGGGGTATTGTGTTGTAGATTGAGAAGGGGGGAGAAAATGTAATCCATTTAGAAATAGGCTGTAACGTAGCAAAATGTAGAAAATGTTCAAGGGGTCTGAAATACTTTCCGAATACACTATGTGAGAATGCTGTTCAGCTCAGCATTCAAACAGCATAATGCCCTCCAAGCTCATCACTAAGCACTGGGCTGAACACCTCTGCCTGCCAACTGGATCCTGGACTTCTTGACAGGCTGTCCCCAGGCGGTTGAGGTAGGCACAACACATCCGCCACGCAGACCCTCAACACAGGGACCCCAGGGGGACGTGCTTAGTACCCTCCTGTACCCCTGTTCACCCACGTTTATGGCCAACGCACGACTCCAACACCTCATTGTTAGGTTTACTGACGACACCACGTGGTTGGCCTGATTCACCGGGCGACGATGAGACAGCCTATAGGAGAGGTCATGCCTGGCAGTGTGGTGCCCAGGACAACATACTTCTCCCTTCAATGTTAGTCAAGACAAAAGGAGCTGATCGGGACCTACAGCAAATAGAGGGCCGAACACGCCCCATCCACATCGGCGGGGTTTGTAGTGAAACGGGTCGAGAGCTTCAAGTTCCTCCTGGTGTCAACATCACTAAGGAATTTTCATTGGTCCACACACACCAACACATTGTGAAGAAGGCACGACAACCCTCCCTGCCATCCAGGACCTCTATACAAGGGTGTGTCAGAGGAGACCTTAAAAAAATGGTCAAATTACTCTTTAGCCACCCAAGTCAGGACTTGTTTTCTCTTTCTTACTGCAGAGCAAGCGCGTACCGATGCACCAAAGTCTGGAAACCAACAGGACCTGAAAAACAGCTTCTGTCCCCAAAGCCATTAAGACTGTAAATTGCTTTAGTCCAGTTAGAAGTTGAAAGTTCGGAAGTTATGCATACACTTAGTTGAGTCATTAAAAACGTGTTTTTCAACCACTCCACACATTTCTTGTAACAACTATAGTTTTGTGCAAGTCGGTTCAGACATCTACTTTGCTTGTGTGTGCATGACACAAAGTAATTTTTCCAACAATTGTTTACAGACAAGATTATTTCACTTTGTTATGCACCAATTCCATTGTGTGTTCAGTTAAGTGTACATT
>NW_019942591.1:351622-357125 GCF_002910315.2 Salvelinus sp. IW2-2015 | reverse complement strand
ACACACACACACACACACACACACACACACACACACGTGAGTACGTGCACGTACACATACATAGGCACGCACACACACACACGCACACACACATAGGCAAGCGCACACATACACACACACACACACACACACCGTCAGTGAGTGTGTTCTGGACCAAGCTTGGGAGAGATGTCCCAACTCCCACAGTGTTTGTCTGGTGTGGTTGGTGCTTGCATCAGCTCCAGTCATGCAGAGCAGGCCTCCCTCCAGTCCCCCAGTGTGCAGAGGGGACATCAATTCAAACAGCTCCTATCCACCTATAGTAAAGGCCTGCAGCTGGAAGAAGCAGGTAGGAGAGGCCCAGTTCATTGTAGTGTCTCTCTGTTGAGCATCAGTCACATGTAAATGAGTGTGAATGTCAATGATCATATGAAAGCAAATCAAGAACACAGACTGTATTTGAGTATTTTCCGTCCTTTGCTCTGTTTCAGTTCACGCTGGCCTGTTTTCACCACAAACCGTACTGCGTGTCCTGACTCATCACATCATACTGCTCATATGGGAGTGTGTTAGGGTGACTCTGTTCCTTGCTTAATTCAGTCAGAACAGGGACTTTGAGTGCGGGTGGCAATGCTTATCCGTGTCTGTGTGTCTGCATTTTTGTCACATATTATCTTATCATATCTCTCGTTCTTTCCCTTCGTCCTCGCCTCTTTCTTCATTCTTTCTGTCTGCCTCTAAATATTTAATTTGCTGTGCAGTAGAGGCAGGCTGCTACATTAACCAGAGGTGCCAATTGAGCTCTGCTTGTGGCTCGCTGTATAAAAATAAACACACTCTACTTGTAATGAACAGATGTCACAGAATTTAAACGTGCACTCACCCCATCCTCTCCCTCTACCTCCCCACTTCCTGCACATGCACATGTACACACAGCATACATACAGATACACTGGTGCAATCACACACACACACACTCACTCCTACGCACATAGCGCAACTCGGTAGCCATATTCACATGAACACTCTGAAACACACACACATGTACGCACACACGTACATTGACATGCATATGTAGAGCACACACACACACACCTATTCCCATGTGCACTTTGCTTGGCACAAGACTTNGCAGGGACCGAGAGACTGAAAAACAGCTTCTATCTCAAGGCCATCAGACTGTTAAACAGCCACCACTAACATTTAGCGGCCGCTGCCAACATACTGACTCAATTCCAGCCACTTTAAAAATGGGAATTGATGGAAATTATGTAAAAATGTACCACTAGCCACTTTAAACAATGCCACTTAATATAATGTTTACATACCCTACATTACCCATCTCATATGTATATACTGTACTCTARATCATCTACTGKATCTTGCCATCTTTATGTAATACATGTACCACTAGCCACTTTAAACTATGCCACTTTATGTTTACATACCCTACAGTACTCATCTCATATGTATATACCGTACTCTATACCATCTACTGCATCTTGCCATGCCGTTCTGTACCACCACTCATTCATATATCTTTATGTACATATTCTTTATCCCTTTACACTTGTGTGTGTGTATAAGGTAGTAGTTATGTAATTGTTAGGTTAGATTACTTGTTGGTTATTACTGCATTGTCGGAACTAGAAGCACAAGCATTTCGCTACACTCGCATTAACATCTGCTAACCATGTGTATGTGACTAATAAAATTTGATTTGATTTGATTTGAAGATGATGCATTCTCTATTGCACTCCACACTGCCCTCTCCCACCTGGACAAGATGAACACCTACACTGCATTTGGATAGTATTCAGACCCCTTCCCCTTTTCCACGTTTTGTTACGTTACAGCCTTWTTCTAAAATGGATTAAATAAAAACAAATCCTCATCATTCAACACACAATACCCCATATTCAAAGTAAAAACAGGTTTTTAGAAATGTTTGCAAATGTATTAAAAATACCTTATGCAGACCCTTTGCTATGAGACTCGAAATTGAGCTGCATCCTGTTTCCACTGCTCATCCTTGAGATGTTTCTACAACTTGATTTGAGTCCACCTGTAGTAAATTCAATTGATTGGACATGATTTGGAAAAGCACACACCTGTCTATATAAGATCCCACAGTTGACAGTGCATGTCAGAGCAAAAACCAAGTCATGAGGTCGAAGGAATGGTCCGTAGAGCTCCGAGACAAGATTGTGTTGAGGCACAGATCTTGGGAAGGGTACTCAAAAATGTCTACAGCATTGAAGGTCCCCAAGAATACAGTGGCCTCCATCATTCTTAAATGAAAAAGTTTGGAAACACCAAGACTCTTCCTAGAGCTGGCCGCCCGGCCAAACTGAGCAATCAGGAGGAGAAGAGCCTTGGTCAAGGAGGTGACAAGAACTGATGGTCACTGACAGCGCTCCAGAGTTCCTATGTGGCAATGGGAGAACCTTCCAGAAGGACAACCATCTCTGCAGCACTCCACCAATCAGGCCTTTATGGTAGAGTGGCCAGACGGAAGTCACTCCTCATTAAAAGGCACATTTGGAGTTTTCAAAAGACACCTAAAGGACTCTCGGGCAATGAGAAACAAGATTATCTGGGCTGATGAAACCAAGATTTAACTCTTTGGCCTGAATGCCAAGCGTCACGTCTGGAGGAAACCTAGCACAATTCCTACGGTGAAGCATGGTGGTTGGCGGCATCATGCTGTGGGGATGTTTTTCAGTGGCAGGGACAGGGAGACTAGTCAGGATCGAGGGAAAGAGGAAGGGAGCAAAGTACAGAGAGATCCTTGATGAAAACTGGCTCCAGAGCGCTCAGAACCTCAGACTGGGGTGAAGGTTCACCTTCCAACAGGACAACGACCCTAAGCACACAACCAAGACAATGCAGGAGAGGCTTCGGGGGCAAGTATCTGAATGTCCTTGAGTGGCACAGCCAGAGCCCGGACTTGAACCTGGTCGAACAGACCTGAAAATAGCTGTGCAGCGACGCTCCCCATCAGACCTCACAAAGCTTGTGAGGATCTGAGGAGAAGAATGGGAGAAAATACCCAAATACAGATGTGCAAAGCTTGTAGCGTCATACCCAAGAAGACTCGAGGCAGTAATTGCTGCCAAAGGTGCTTCAACAAAGTACTGATTAAAGGGTCTGAATGCTTATGTAAATGCAGTATTTTTTTTATTTTTTATAAATTTGCAAACATTTCTCAAAACCTGTTTTTGCTTTGTCATTATGGGGTATTGTGTGTAGATTGAGAAGGGGGGAAAAATGTAATCCATTTTAGAATAAGGCTGTAACGTAGCAAAATGTAGAAAATGTCAAGGGGTCTGAATACTTTCCGAATACACTATGTGAGAATGCTGTTCAGCTCAGCATTCAACAGCATAATGCCCTCCAAGCTCATCACTAAGCACTGGGGCTGAACACCTCTGCCTGCAACTGGATCCTGGACTTCTTGACAGGCTGTCCCCAGGCGGTGAGGGTAGGCAACAACACATCCGCCACGCAGACCCTCAACACAGGGACCCTCAGGGGTACGTGCTTAGTACCCTCCTGTACTCCCTGTTCACCCACGTATGGCCACGCACGACTCCAACACCATTGTTAGGTTTACTGACGACACCACGTGGTTGGCCTGATCACCGGCGACGATGAGACAGCCTATAGGGAGGAGGTCAGTGGCCTGGCAGTGTGGTGCCAGGACAACAACTTCTCCCTCAATGTTAGCAAGACAAATGAGCTGATCGTGGACTACAGCAAATAGAGGGCCGAACACGCCCCATTCCACATCGGCGGGGTTGTAGTGAAACGGGTCGAGAGCTTCAAGTTCCTCGGTGTCAACATCACTAAGGAATTTTCATGGTCCACACACACCAACACAGTTGTGAAGAAGGCACGACAACGCCTCCCTGCCATCCAGGACCTCTATACAAGGTGGTGTCAGAGGAGGACCTTAAAAATGGTCAAATACTTTAGCCACCCAAGTCAGACTGTTTTCTCTTCTACTGCACAGCAAGCGGTACCGATGCACCAAGTCTGGAACCAACAGGACCCTGAACAGCTTCTGTCCCCAAGCCATAAGACTGGTAAATTGTTAGTCCAGTTAGAGTTGAAGTCGGAAGTTTGCATACACTTAGGTTGGAGTCATTAAAACTTGTTTTTCAACCACTCCACACATTTCTTGTTAACAAACTATAGTTTTGGCAAGTCGGTTAGGACATCTACTTTGTGCATGACACAAGTAATTTTTCCAACAATTGTTTACAGACAGATTATTTCACTGTATCACAATTCCAGTGGGTCAGAAGTTTACATACACTAAGTTGACTGTGCCTTTAAACAGCTTGTAAAATTCCAGAAAATTATGGCTTCATCGACCTGGCAAAGGCTTTCGACTCTGTCAATCACCATATTCTTATCGGCAGACCTCAGTAGCCTCGGTTTTTCTAATGACTGCCTTGCCTGGTTCACCAACTACTTTGCAGACAGAGTTCAGTGCGTCAAAATCGGAAGGCATGCTGTCCGGTCCTCTGGCGTCTCTATGGGGGTACCACAGGGTTCAATTCTCGGCCGACTCTTTTCTCTGTATATATCAATGATGTGCTCTTGCTGCGGGCGATTCCCTGATCCACCTCTACGCAGACGACACCATTCTGTATACTTCTGGCCCTTCTTTGGACACTGTGATAACCAACCTCCAACGAGCTTCAATGCCATTCAACACTCCTTCCGTGGCCTCCAACTGCTCTTAAACGCTAGTAAAACCAAATGCATGCTCTTCAACCGTTCGCTGCCTGCACCCGCACGCCGCCTAGCATCACCACCTGGACGGTTCTGACCTAGAATATGTGGACATCTATAAGTACCTAGGTGTCTGGCTAGACTGCAAACTCTCCTTCCAGACTCATATCACACATCTCCAATCCAAAATCAGATCTAGAGTCGGCTTTCTATTTCGCAACAGAGCCTCCTTCACTCACGCCGCCAAACTCACCCTAGTGAAACTGACTATCCTATCCCGATCCTCGACTTCGGCGATGTCATCTACAAAATGGCTTCCAATACTCTACTCTAGCAAACTGGATGCAGTTTCTCACAGTGCCATCCGTTTTGTTACTAAAGCACCTTATTCGACCCACCACTGCGACCTGTATGCCCTAGTCGGCTGGCCTCGCTACATGTCGCCGTTCAGACCCACTGGCTCCAGGTCATCTACAAGGCTATGCTAGGTAAAGTGCCGCCTTATCTCAGTTCACTGGTCACGATGGCTACACCCACCCGTAGCACGCGCTCTAGCAGGTGTATCTCACTGATCATCCCTAAAGCCCAAAACCTCATTTGGCGCCTTTCCTTCCAGTTCTCTGCTGCCTCGCGCTGGAACGATTGCAAAAATCTCTGAAGTTGGAGACTTTTATCTCCCTCAACAACTTAAACATCTGCTATCGAGCAGCTAACCGATCGCTGCAGCTGCATAGTCCATCGTAATATGCCCACCAATTTACCTACCTCACCCTTCCCCATA
>NW_019942591.1:334143-351597 GCF_002910315.2 Salvelinus sp. IW2-2015 | reverse complement strand
CGTGGCTTTAGAAGCTTCTGATAGGCTAATTGACATAATTTGAGTCAATTGGAGGTGTACCTGTGGATGTATTCAAGGCATACCTTCAAACTCAGTGCCTCTTTGCTTGACATCATGGGAAATTCAAAATAAATCAGCCAAGACCTCAGAAAAGAAATTGTAGACCTCCACAAGTCTGGTTCATCATTGGAAAAATGTCCATATGCCTGAAGGTACCACGTTCATCTGTACAAACAATAGTACGCAAGTATAAACACCATGGGACCACGCAGCCGTCATACTGCTCAGGAAGGAGACGTGTTCTGTATCCTAGAGATAAATGTACTTTGGTGCAAAAAGTGCAAATCAATCCCAGAACAACAGCAAAGGACCTGGAAGATGCTGGAGGAAACAGGTACAAAAGTATCTATATCCACAGTAAACCGTGTCCTATATTGACATAACCTGAAAGCCGCCTCAGCAAGGAAGAAGCCACTGCCTCCAAAACCTCCATAAAAAAGCCCGACTACGGTTTGCAACTGCACATGGGGACAAAGATCATACTTTTTGGAGAAATGTCCTCTGTCTGATGAAACAAAAATAGAACAGTTTGGCCATAATGATCATCGTTATGTTTGGAGGAAAAAGGGGGAGGCTTGGCAAGCGAAAACACCATCCCAACTGTGAAGCATGGGGTGCAGCATCATGTTGTGGGGTGCTTTGCTGCAGGAGGGACTGGTGCTCTTCACAAAATAGATGGCATCATGTGGTGTAGGAAAATTATGTGGATATATTGAAGCAATATCTCAAGACATCAGTCAGGAAAGTTTAAAGCTTGGTCGCAAATGGGTCTTCCAAATGGACAATGACCCAAGCATACTTCCAAATGTGTGGCAAAATGGCTTAGAAACAAAAGTCAAGGTATGAAGTGGCCATCGCAAAGCCCTGACCTCAATCCTATAGAAAATGTGTGGCAGAACTGAAAAGCATGTTGCGAGCAAGGAGGCCTACAAACCTGACTCAGTTACACCAGCTCATTCAGGAGGAATGGGCCAAAATTCACCCAATTATTGTGGGAAGCTTGTGGTGGAAGGCTACCCAAAACGTTTGACCCAAGTTAACAATGTTAATGCAATGCTACTAAATACTAATTGATTGTATGTAAACTTTTGACCCACTGGGAATGTGATGAAAGAAATAAGCTGAAATAAATAATCTCTTCTACTATTATTCTGACATTTCACATTCTTAGAATAAAGTGTGATCTAACTGACCTAAGACAGGGATTTTTTCTAGGATTAAATGTCAGGAATAGTGAAAACTGAGTTTAAATGTTTTTGGCTAAGATGATGTAAAACTTCCGACTTCAACTGTAGCTATTTGGTAACTGTCTGCATTGACCCTTTTGCACTAACCCTTTTAACTAATCACATATGCTGCTGCTACAGTTAACTCATGTGATGTGACTCTGGATGACAACATTACGGCTGTTTTCCTAAAGAAGTTACATCTGCTTCCTGTTTTGTTTCCTTGCACAATACTAACGAGTATCGCGATACTGGTATCGTCCCAATCCTAATTATTGTCTTTAAGGGTACTACTGTATCATAACCCCTCTTCTTCATCCATACTGCTTTTATTTCCTTTTCTGCTTTTTTTTGCACACCAGTATCTCTACTTGCACATGATCATCTGATGATTTACCACTCCAGTGTTAATCTGCTAAATTGTAATTATCTGATTTATTGCCTACCTCCTCATGCCTTTTGCACACATTGTATATAGATTCTCTTTTTTTCTTTTTTTCTACCATGTTATTGACTTGTTTATTGTTTACTCCATGTGTAACTCTGTGTTGTTGTCTGTTCACACTGCTATGCTTTATCTTGGCCAGGTCGCAGTTGCAAATGAGAACTTGTTCTCAACTAGCCTACCTGGTTAAATAAAGGTGAAATAAAAAATAAATAAAAAATATAAATCCCTGCTATGTCAATTGATAAAAACACAGCATGAAGAAGTTTTCACCAGAGGATTTGTTCAGCCCTTACTCAGTGTGTGTGTATGTGTGTGTGTGTGTGTTTGTATGTGTGTGTGTGTGTGTGTGTGTGTGTGTGTGTGTGTTTTGAAGTCAGACTAAGAACTTTCGTTTTAAACGTGCTGGATAATGAACAGATGCAGTGAAATTAGGAAAGAAATACAGACTCCTCCCAGCAGCGCCACTTTGGCGAGGGAAACTGGCACGAGGCAGCGGCGAGGCGTGCGGATGTCCTCTCCAGTGCTCGTGCTAGTGCCGGGGAACATTAAGGAACTTGGCACGCGCAGCTCTGCACGGCTGCCAACTTCCGCCTCTGGAAAGCGCGCACCTCTCGCCGGACGGGGGAATATTTTGATAGATGCCCTCTCCCACTGGCTCGAGCCTGCACTGACTCTAGAAACACACCAGCAAACTTGGGTTTTTGCTGATTTGCCGAAAAATGCATTTTAAAGAATAGACTACGCCTATAGCATTATCATACGCTATTTAACCTTGTTTTATGCAATACATCATGCAGAACTCAACTTTCTGCACATAACGTTTTATTCAATGTGTCAAGATAGCCTAAATCGTTCCGGTAGTTGTATGATCCCAAAGTGAGTGAAGGCACAATTTAGTCACATCACAATCACGTGTAAAGGAATGCATCAATGACCACGTAGCCTACACTTTGGTTTATTTCACATCCTCGCGCGCACTGTCATCGCATAATGAAACGCGCGAGTGAATGGTGCTCAGTGTTCAGTTTGAAACGAGAGAAAGGAATAGACTAGCCTAAAAAAATAGCCTAGATGTTTTTAGTCACATATACTGTATAAGCAAACTCAAGTATTACTGAGATAAATGCATGGATTGAGCCTAGGCTAATCAGACTAATTCCCATTTTATCCACCTGAAAATCTCCTGCGTGCAAAATTGCCTGCTTTTGGGATTAAGTAAAGTTGTGTTTATTTTTATAGGCTGATGTCCAATAAGTAGTTATGTTCGTTTTTATATTTGTATTTAGTCTATTGACGTAAAATGTTGCTAAATGTTCAATTTATTTGTCAAGCTTTCAATTTAGATTGCTGTCCAAATGTCACACCAGTTTTAGTCTGGCCTCTAATGCAAATGTCCAACAATTAACTGGGGCTATATGAATTTTGTCCATATATATGTTGTTTTATTTATTATATTTTTAACAAGGCTGTTCTCAATTTATACTCTCGGCTGTGCTGGCCTACATTGCTGCCGGTCATCATCACTCCACGGCCCAAGCCCAGCTCCCTTTCTTCTGTGAGCCGGAGTGTCCTCAGCTAATCGCACCCTGTACATTTTGAGAAACATATGGGTCCCGGGGCAGCGCTCCAAACCAAGCCGGGTGACATCGTCTCATGTACAAGGGAGGGCAACTGCTGCCCCTTGCATTGTGCGCCTAGAAGGCTTGCCTCATAATCATACGTGTGTGTTCAAGAATAATACAAATGAATGTAATTATTTTTCTCTTCTTCACGTTTATCATGGCATTGAATAAGCTTCATGAAGAGTTCAAGAGTTGCGACGACAATATTAGACCGCCCGAGCTGCCGGACATGATCGTATTGGGACTAAGGCCTGTTGTCTCTTAAATGACATTTTATTTTCTCGTTCCGATATTTACATTGCAGCACATGTCAATGTGTTTTTAATTATAGTTGATAGTCAGGAAGTAATCCCCTCAGTGAATTGAGTCGATGTCTTATATGCTCCATGAAATCTTGAGAGATAGTAGGCTCTTATCTAGTGATGGAGACATGTGAATTTAAAAATATATGTATTTAGGAATATGAATGTTTTACTGTTGTTATGCTATAAACTAAAATGTATAAATATTTGAGTGCAGTCATCAATATCAAAAGCATTAGACCGTGCGGGAGGCCATTCAACTAGTTGATAGTCAATTTTGAAAAGTGTTTGCACATTCATAGACACGTTCATTCAGTGCATTTTACTCAAAATCCCAACATTTTGCTCATAAGAATGCACCATATAATTTAAAAAAAAGTGTCAAATCAAATAAGGTTAGTGTAGAGATTCATTAAAAAACAAATCATTTCAGTTGAAACAATAAGCCTACTGTATTTTCAGACAAACAAAAATCTGACGAAAAAAGTTTTGCATCAAGGGAATTACAATCACACAATACACTTTTGATTAAAGTAAAAACCTGTAACTGTGACGTAGAGAATTAGCTACGCCTGGCAAAATAAATGATAAAAGTCAAGCACAATGGAAATCTCTCTCTCTCAATTCAATTCAAGGGCTTTATTGGCACGGGAAACATATGTTAACATTGCCAAAGCAAGTGAACTAGATAATAAACAAAAGTGAAATAAACAATACAAATTTACTGTAAACATTACACTCACAAAAGTTCAAAAAGAATAAAGACATTTCAAATGTCACATTATCTGCAAATAGTTCAAGTACAAAAGGGAAAATATATAAACATAAATATGGGTTGTATTTACAATGGTGTTGGTTCTTCACTGGTTGCCCTTTTCTTGTGGCAACAGGTCACAAATCTTGCTGCGGTGACCCAATAGATATGTGAGTTTATCATTATTGGGTTTGTTTTCGAATTCTTTGTGTATCTCTGTATTGAGGGAAATATGTGTCTCTAATATGGTCATACATTTGACAGGAGGTTAGGAAGTGCAGCTCAGTTTCCACCTTATTTTGTGGGCAGTGTGCACATAGCCTGTCTTCTCTTGAGAGCCAGGGATCCCTACAGCGGCCTTTTTCAATAGCAAGGCTATGCTCACTGAGTCTGTACATAGTCAAAGCTTTCCTTAAGTTTGGGTCAGTCACAGTGGTCAGGTATTCTGCCACTGTGAACTCTCTGTTTAGGCCCAAATGTCATTCTAGTTTGCTCAGTTTTTTTTGTTAATTCTTTCCAATGTGTCAAATAATTATATTTTTGTTTTCTCATGATTGGGTCTAATTGTGTTGCTGTCCTGGGGCTCTGTGGGGTGTGTTTGTGTTTGTGAACAGAGCTCCAGGACCAGCTTGCTTAGGGGACTCTTCTCCAGGTTCATCGCTCTGCAGGTGATGGCTTTGTTATGGAAGTTTTGGGAATCTCATAAATCTTTATCCTAATAGCTGACGAGAAAACACATTGAATTCCATATGCAAGGCAAGAAATTTGTACAATTTAACGTCTCTTTTCTGGATTTTGATAATTAGCGGGTATCGGCCTAATTCTGCTCTGCGTGCATTATTTGGTGTTTTACGTTGTACACGGAGGCTATTTCTGCTGAATTCTCTCTCGCTCTGAATTCAATTCAATTCAACGGGCTTTAGTGGCATGTGAAACATATGTTAACATTGTCAAAGCAAGTGAAATAGATAATAAACAAAAGTGAAATAAACAATATCAAATGAAGAGTAAACATCGCACTCAGAAAAGTGTTTTTCTCTCTCTCTCGGTGTGTGTATGTGTGCGTGTGTGAGAGTTATGGATGTTATGACGAGTTATGATGTCCTGCTTAGTCCATCAGGGTAGGCTACCTGTGGAGAAATACAGGTGGGGTTGAAGAAATGCGCTATGGCAAATACATGACCGTCACTGTCAATGTCCATTGAGCCAATGAGCCTGAAGTCAAGGTTGTCATTCCAATATGGACTACATGGGCTGTATTAAGGTCCTCTGCTGCCCGCAATATTTTAGCCTCTTTCCAATGCCGTGTTTTGATTACAAATTATATCTTTGCTAGTTTGGGATCCATTATGTTTCGCGCTTTTTTGGGCTACAATTTTCGTTAACTTAATGTCAGTGAATAGTCTCTGTATTTCTTCCGCGTTTCAAAAATCATCTCATATACACCGCCCGTTTGTCTCTGTCTCATGCATTGTGATCCTTGTGTCCGTTTGAGTCAAGTTTACCTTTTATGCCAAGAATATTCTGGCATGCGCTCAAAGGGAGCAGGAGCACGGCTGCTTGTATGTACAAACGAAAAAGTAGCCCGAAAAACACACAAACTCATGATCTAGATCCGGGATGGGTAACCATTGATCATCAGACTGCAAAACTGCACACATTTGTCATCACCCCATGGAAGAATATGTAGAAGTGCAGCTAACTTACTTTAAAACAACAGCAAAACATTTTCTACCCACCTGTCAAGAAGGGGGCCGCTAACATGTATTGCTCGCAAGGTGGGAGGGCCCCCAAAAGAATTGGACCGGCACTGACTGCATCTGGGTATGGATGTGGGTACGCAGACCCGCGAGCCACTGCGGACCCTCATGATGAGTTCCGATGTTTTGTGGCCCCACCCACATCAAAGTTGCACACCCTTGATCTAGAAGTTAGTTGTCATAGCAGTCCCTCTCTTCAAAGGAATTCGTTAGGCTTATAACCGCTGCCATATCATTTGAACATCCTAGAAATCCCCGAAAGCTTCAGACAGGGCCCTTTGGTAACTGTTAGGGATTTTGGCTCGCCTGCAGATCCGGAGGCCGTTTCCCAATCTGTCCAGATCCTGCTGTTCAACTCATTAGAGTCCATTGCAGGGCTTCTTTGTTGACACGTTTGTCTTTGTAATATGTTAGTTGTGTTCCGGAAAGATGGTGTTGGCCTGTTGAATAGATACTATAATTCCCGTTTTGCCTCTATGCATAATCATTAGGAATGTTAGCATCTCCCACAGTGGAAGTCTTTCGAGTATGGTTTTCGAACTCATTCTGCAACACTTTTTTTGTGGGCTTAATTGAAGAATGTGATTTACTGCAACATATTGCCATAGCTTATAACACTGCTATATTAAACCTTTGTATATAGCCCGCCGAACCTGTTAGAGTCACATGTCAAGTGATGCTACTTCTTGTAATAGCATAACGCACTTCCCGAAAGCAGAGCGATATGGGGATGTTTGATATTGAACCCATCCCTTTTCAGGCCACAGTGAATCATCTTTTCATAGAGCATTTCCAATGATAAGAATAATCACAGGAAGAATATAATACAGTCCTTACGTAGTTGATTATTATGCTGATCATTTAACCAGCTAGCCAGACGATACTTTTTTTAACATTATGTAATGGTTCTCAATTTCAACGAGAAAGGACAACGTTTACAGAATAACAACTTGGATATAGGTTTCAAATGAAATGATGTAGCACAATTTCATGTATTATCGTTTTATTTTACCACACACACACACACTGTTTAAATACAAAGTTTTAACTTTCACTTTCAATGAAAAATGCAACACATGTTGACGACTCTGGGGACCCTTAGTGGAAATATTTGCATTGATTAGTCAGTATAGACAAAATTATGCATGAAATAAAACGGTTTGTAAATAATAATAACAATAATCATCCTGTTATTTCAGTGCAATATATCGACCGACCTTCTGATATAACTTCGACTATTTAGAAATTGAGTGCTAAATCCTGGCCCTTACACTTTTAGAAATAGGCCCATTCAACAAGTCAATGTGCTCGATGGATTAGAAAGTTACTTGACTTGCCATATTTATTCCTGTGGCATGACATGAAATATTGTGTTTAGCATATTTTATTGTCGGCCTATCCCATTCTCCGTTCAGTCACTGACAGGATTGTAGATGTATAAAGGCCAGTAGATGTATAAAGGCTTACATTAAACCATTTTCGATTGCATTTGAATGACATCTCAAATTTAGTGCAAACGTGCAAATCCATTAAAGGTAGCCTAATCTAATGAACGTAAACACTATCGAATCGTTTACATTAGAACGACTTGAGCCCATATCTGCTTCTTTAGAATCATTCATTTAAAATGTTGGCTTTAGCCTTATAGGCCTACTCTGCCAAATATTGTTTGCTTTTCCTTTGCTTTTCCTTATCCATTGGTGGTATTCTAGGGATCGAAAATTGTATTCTCTGTGTCATTATGGTGACTTGAATCCATGTCCCTCAATAGAAAAAATAGACGTCAAGCAATTCCCCCCGTGTGTGTTATGGCAAGTCAGAATAGGGGCCGAGAAGCAATGAAATGATATTGTTGAGAAGTATTAAATTAATGATTTAATGTATACTATTTTAGATATAGCCTATAGTTGGTCCTTGTATACTCGTTTGGCGTAGGCTATTTCTTGCATAGATGTGAAATATGTTTAATTTTCTGACATAGCTGTTGCCAATTGTCGACATTTAAAAATATATATCTTCCTATCTCTGCGACATGCTTGCTTTTAAGTGCACTGCTTGCTTCTTAATTTAATCCTCTATTTTCATATTAGGCTATTATTTCCAAATTAGTTACAGCATCATCGGTTGTTACAATGTTATAAATGCGGCTATGCGGTTGCATTTTAACTCTGTTCATCTAGCAATTTCAATAATAACCCATACGTCAATCACCGTCAAATCTGTACACATTCCATTTCAAATGCAACATTTTCACAGCATCCCATCGTCACAGAATAGAAACAAAATAAATACAATTATATAAAAGGACATAGAAAAACAATAAATAAAACGCTGTTTCCGCAATGATCAGTGTCTGGTGTCATAGTCCTTTGAGACTAAGTTTAAGGGTAGGGGCTGGGGGGTGACCGTGCACGCTCCTTGCCAAAGGTGGGCAACTAATTGATTGTTGATTGCAAGAAGACTCCCACGCATGGCAATATCACTGCCGTTTCAGTTGTGGAAAAACGCATTGAGTTCATCGTATACGGGGACGGGGGCCCTTTCGTGGTGCAGGTGCATGTCGTGGTAAGGCGATACGTTTTCYGAGTGGATGCTGCTCCGCACKCCTGAAGAACCGTATATGTGGCCAGCAGTGGGGCGAGAGCRGGCCAGGCCGGAGTAATGCATAGAGTAATGYTAGCRTTTCTCGGCTACCTCGGGGGACGTAGTGCCCTGGTGCTTKAGAGAAAAGTTGCCATTGATGCACACGGGAGGGGAGATGGGCCCCTCATACTCTGGGCTGTTGTATTCTGGAGATCCACTGCCACCGTACAGRGAYTCGTAGGCTGAGCAGTASCCMTGTGTCCGTAAGGGATGCGAGTTGGAACCAGACTGATACTGAGGGCTGGAGAGGCGGGAGCACTGGTAGGGGTAKGGATGCATGGAGAAGGAGTTGGAGCCGGGATAGCGTCCCCCCTCCGGACACTGCTCCGTTAGGAAGTTTCGGGAGTTGAGCTGCAGACAACCSGCAACCAGGTTGGTCGTGGGTTGGGACAGTCCTTTACACAGCGTCTGCACGTAGGACACAAGATCAGGCTTCTTCCCGGAGCGCAGGATCTCAGAGAGGGCCCAGATATAGTTCTTGGCCAAACGGAGAGTCTCYATTTTGGAGAGCTTTTGCGTTTTMGAGTAACAGGGCACGACTTTACGCAGATTGTCGAGCGCAGAGTTCAGYTCGTGCATGCGCGTCCTCTCCCGRGAGTTTGCCTTCTGACGACGCAACTTGGAMCGCTCGATACGCGCAGGTGTCATTTTACGCTTCTTAGGGCCCCGTTTTTTGGGCCCGTCCCCCTCTGCACCGTCCTCTCCTTCGTCCTCATCCGCCTCGTCGTCGTCCTCGTCTTCACCGCCGATCTCAGAATGTGCCCGGCTGCTTCTCAGGTCCGGGACATCCATGTCGTCATCGRCCACGCGGCAGTGATCRTCATCATCCTTGGTCTTCGAGTCCTCGCTCTCGCTGTCCTCTGCCCAGGCCGAATACTTATGCATGTCGGGAAGCAGCGACGGGTCACTGAACAGCCTAGTCAACATTGCGGCACTGAAAGAGATAAAGGAAGTTGTCTGAGGAGTGAGGACATTTCAAATCAGAAAAGGGCTAAAAGAAAAAACAAGAATGTAATGAAATGCATTCAACAACAATGGCATAATACTCAATCAAATTAGGATTAATATCTCTTCGTGATAAAGGCAGAGGACATGAATAGCCTAATAAGACTGAAATGATACGTGTTTGGGAGGAACTATAACAGCATGCCATCAGAAACATTTCAGTGAACACCCGGGTCTATCGCCCAACCGGTCCCCTATTTAATTCCCTGCTGTCGTCCATGTGCCCCCTCCTGCCCTCGCGCAGCGGGTCTCAACAGCACAGGCCACATTATAGATCCCGTGGGGCGCGCTGTGAAGCAACGTACCCCTACTTTCACTCCCCCCCGACGCCCACATACTCCTGGCTACATTCCAGCACTACTCCACCGCACTACCCACCTCCACAGAAAGCATGGCAAGAGGATATGTACAGTGTCTCTACCTCGGTGTTGATCATCGTGTCAGAAGATAACAAAATAATGTGTGTGGATATCGGAAATTATTTGAATTAATAGGCTATCATATTTTTTGTAAAAATGTGACATTGAGATGACTTCTACCACACCTGCAGAGCCGCTGTTGTCTTATAGTCAGCCTTATAGTCTACCAGAGGGCACTATAGGATAACATGGGTTAATATTATCCACAAAGATCCATTTTGATTGGCAATAAATAATTATAATGATAATAATAATAATAATAATAATGTACATTGTTATTATGGCACTCAATAACGATTTAATTTGTAAATATCTTACCCAAACACCAATTAGAATATCATCCAATTATTTTAATCCTAAAATACGAAGTTGATTGAGCCAGGGCCTTTTTGAAAATAGCATCCATTATCCGAAAAGGAGAAACGAGATGGTATTTGAATGTAAATAGCCAGTGCAAAGATATGATAGATGGACAGTTTAAACCATCTCAAACTAGTAACATATTGTCACCCTAAATCACTGTAAATCTCTTGTATCTCTGGTAGGTTGGAGAACTGTGGTTGGGCTACGTGATGTGTGTGGACCCAAAGTCAACCAGGAGCTAATTATCTCGAGGGTGTGCCAGAGGCAAAATCTCGTTTGGAAATTTCAGGCTCAGGAGATTTGCTCAATTAAAAAAAAAAAAAAAACCGTTTAATTAACAGACCATGTAGACTACCTTACAAGAAAAATATTTCACACATAATTCAGTATGCACGACTGAGCGATTCCAAACCCCTTTTAGTTGGAGAGGTTTGCATTTACAGATGGAAATTGCTTGTATCCTTTTAGCAGTCCTTAAAAATATATCAAATATGCATTTCAGAAAACAGATTTGTATTTTTAAATTGCAACAATAAGCTCCTCTTGCATGGCCCGTGCTTGCGTGATTTAGGGGAGCTATCGATGTATTTGGAATGTAACATGTTGAAAGAATAATTCTGGATGATAAAACTACACAAACACAAATAAATAATGTCCGCATTAGCCTACTGTAATTCACTTTCAATAACGCCCCACCCACCCTTTCATTTTCTCCAAGATGAACACCCAGATAAAATCATCGATAAATCTTCTAAGCCATGAGACGCAGAAATAATTAGCTGACAGTGAAGAAGAATTCCGCCTCCCCTCTCCCTCTGTATCTCTCTTTCTATTAAGCTCTCTGTTTCTCATGTTTCCATGTATTTTTCACTAATCAAATGAATGCCTTATACTGTCTGACAATTGAAATTAATTAAATTCAGGAGGAAGATTGTCGCTATTTTCTCGATTGTCCACAGAGATAGGCTGTAGACTAGAGCTTGTCTTTGTGGATAGCTTTTTTCTGAACAAAATAAGCATGGAATATTATATTGCACTCCTAGCCTATAATTAACAGCCATGGAGGTCCGCGCTGTTAAAAGTTGAAGGACAAATGGAGCATAACATCGTGCCAAACGAAGAACCATAGCTACACCATAATCCAAATGTTCAAAAATGGCATTTAGCTGAGTGAATTCAAAACAGACGTTTACAAGGAGGCACAAACATCCACCAAAAAACGGTCACGAATTATCCTTGCATTATTAATCTCGATTTATTAAATTAATTACTTTCCATATTGGGAAGGTCACTCGTCGATTTGTTTACACTCCAACTTACCTCCGCGAGAGCTCTTGAAGGGGTGGAAAGCGCGTGAGTTCAGACCATCTTCTGGGACCGCGAGCAAACGCTCCTATAGGTGCGGCAGGGTGCTCAGTGTGCTATCCGCGCGCGCGCTCTGAGACAGTGTGGCATCGCTACTAGGCAGGGTTACATACCAGCTATGATGCCAGGCCATATGGTTGGCACGTCACTGGCAAGAGCCATCACATGAGAGCCGGTGATTGACATGCGCCCGCATTCGGAGAGATTGTCTTCCCGAGGGAAGAGGGCCCCGCCATCTGTCACTGCGCTCGCGCTCACACAGCCAGAAAAAGAGAGAAACTGAGACGGAGGCAATACGAGTGAAAGAGAGGAAACAGAAAAATGGGCGAACAAAAATGTTTGTTGTAGACAACGGATATTATTGGTGTATTTGCCTTTATTAAAAAACAAAACATTTAACCTAAGGGTTAAGTTAAACGATAGCATGCATAAAACAACGGTGATCAATGAGAGGGGGTTGGGGTGCATTTGCAGACCTGGGAACAGAAGGCGATATTGTTTATCTATTTATGTACCTAATTGAATAGCATTATAGTGATCTATTCAGGAGAAAACAATCAAAACGAATAGCATTGCGCGCAGACTCTACGGGCAGAACGATCAATGACACCCACTCTCAATAAACACGGACAGACAGATAAATATCGGCTATTGAGACCCTATTGATTGTTTGTTATTTACAGGTGCTCGTGAGATGAGATCGGAGATTAGACGTGGGCACAGGTAGGAGGGATGACGAGATTGCTTGAGCGCTGGTGTTTTCAGAGTGAGACGCGGAGGGGCGCCTGCGGGGCGAGCAAGCGCCAGTCCTCCTGCACAGCAACAACGATGGGGCCCAGGTGTGCAACCCCACCAGGGACGGGATAAGGGTGGGGGTCCGTGAGGGAGGGGGGCGGGGGTGGTTGGAGCTGGCATCTGTGCGGTTGCCCAGAGTGGGAGGAGCGTTGGCACACTAACCAAATCAATGGCGTTATAAAGAAGAGTGCTGCAAGCCTGCGAATTCCTGCTCTCCTCTTCCCCACTTCCTGTGTCATCGGTATCCCTGAGTTATCTCTATTCCAAGTTCCAACTCCAATATCTCACCATTAGGCAGGCATTAGTGAAGTTAATCTGGGAAACGAGCTCTGTGACCACCAGGTCCAAGTTGGCATGCATGTGTCTGTCCTTTGGCACAGCAATGACAGACAATTGAGAGGCAGTCAAAGGGACATTTTGAAGCAGGGAAATAGCACCATGGGTTCATGTCCTTGGGCCAGGTTCTCCTCCAACTCCCCAGAGATCCCAGTCAGACAGTCACCAGGGGAGGGTCACCTGCGGGGTCAGCAGTAGTGTGGCAACAGCTGTGGCTATGGGGGTCATGATTCTGCACATTCAGTAATGTGTCCCATCCAGTCCCCGACGGGCTGAGAGAGAGGATGGCATCCTGGCAGCACTCCAAAGGTGGGGGATGGAAGGCATCACGTCAGGCCCTGCTGCCAGCCAAATCGGTGCCCTACCTCAGCAGTACTGGGCACTGGGGAGGCGGGAATGGAGGGCGGTGGGCACGGGTTGCCTTACCCGTGCTTTTCAACAAGTCCCAATCATCCTTCAAATCACCTTGCCAAAACAAATGGCAAATGTCAACAGCATCGTTTTAGCCAATGACAGGCTAAAGGAGACAACAAACATGGCGGCTGTAAACTGGAATTAGAATACTGAGAAGAGTTTATGCAAAATAATGCGCTTGTGTGTGTGTGTGTATGGATTTTGCCAGATCAAATCAAATCAAATCGAATTTTATTGGTCACATACACATGGTTAGCAGATGTTATTGCGAGTGTAGCGAAATGCTTGTGCTTCTAGTTCTGACAGTGCAGCAATATCTAACAAGTAATCTAACAATTCCACAACAACTACCTAATACACACAAATCTAAGTAAAGGAATGGAATAAGAATATATACATATAAATATATGGATGAGCAATGACAGAGCGGCGTAGGCAAGATGCAATACGTGGTATAAAAAACAGTATATACATGTGAGATGAGTAATGCAAGATATGTAAACATTAATAAAGTGGCATTATAAAAGTGACTAGTGTTCCAGTTATTAAAATGGCCAATGATTTCAAGTCTGTATGTAGGCAGCAGCCTCTCTGTGTTAGTGATGGCTGTTTAACAGTCTGATGGCCTTGAGATAGAAGCTGTTTTTCAGTCTCTCGGTCCCAGCTTTGATGCACCTGTACTGACCTCGCCTTCTGGATGGTAGCAGGGTGAACAGGCAGTGGCTTGGGTGGTTGTTGTCCTTGATGATCTTTTTGGCCTTCCTGTGACATTGGGTGCTGTAGGTGTCCTGGAGGGCAGGTAGTTTGCCCCCGGTGATGGTTTGTGTAGACCGCACCACCCTCTGGAGAGCCTTGCGGTTGTCGGCGGTGCAGTTGCTGTACCAGGCGGTGATACAGCCCGAGAGGATGCTCTCAATTGTGCATCTGTAAAGGTTTGTGAGGGTTTTAGGTGACAAGCCAAATTTCTTCAGCCTCCTGAGGTTGAACAGGCGCTGTTGAGCCTTCTTCATCACACTGTCGGTGTGGGTGAACCATTTCAGTTTGCCCGTGATGTGTACGCCGAGGAACTTAAAACTTTCCACCTACTCCACTGCTGTCCCGTCGATGTGGATAGGGGGGTGCTCCCTCTGCTGTTTCCTGAAGTCCACGATCATCTCCTTTGTTTTGTTGACTTTGAGTGAGAGGTTGTTTTCCTGACACCACACTCCGAGGGCCCTCACCTCCTCCCTGTAGGCTGTCTCGTTGTTGTTGGTAATCAAGCCTATTACTGTTGTGTCATCTGCAAACTTGATGATTGAGTTGGAGGCGTGCATGGCCACGCAGTCATGGGTGAACAGGGAGTACAGGAGGGGGCTGAGAACGCACCCTTGTGGGGCCCCAGTGTTGAGGATCAGCGAAGTGAAGATGTTGTTTCCTACCTTCATCACCTGGGGGCCGCCCGTCAGGAAGTCCAGGACCCAATTCCACAGGGCGGGGTCAAGACCCAGGGCCTCAAGCTTAATGATGAGTTTGGAAGGTACTATGGTGTTGAATGCTGAGCTATGGTCAATGAACATCATTCTTACATAGGTATTCCTCTTGTCCAGATGGGATGGAGCAGTGTGCAGTGTGATGGCGATTGCATCGTCTGTGGACCTATTGGGGCGGTAAGAAAATTGAAGTGGGTCTAGGGTGACAGGTAAGGTGGAGCTGATACGATCCTTGACTTGTGACTAAAAAGCACTTCATGATGACAGAAGTGAGTGCCACGGGGCAATAGTCCTTTAGTTCAGTTACCTTTGCCTTCTTGGGTACAGGAACAATGGTGGCCATCTTGAACCGGGGGACAGCAGACTGGGATAGGGAGAGATTGCATATGTGCGTAAACACACCAGCCAGCTAATCTGCGCATGCTGTGAGGACGCGGCTAGGGATGCCTTCTGGGCCAGCAGCCTTGCGATGGTTAACACGTTTAAATGTCTTACGTCAGCCACAGAGAAGACGAGCCCACAGTCCTTGGCACCGGTCCTCAAAGCGGGTGAAGAAGGTGTTTAGCAAGAAGTTGGTGTCGGTGACGTGACTGGTTTTCCTGTTGTAGTCCGTGATTGTCTGTAGACCCTGCCACATACACCTCGTTTGTGAGCCGTTGATTTGCGATTCCACTTTGTCTCTATACTGACATTTCACTTGTTTGATTGCCTTGCGGAGGGAATAACTACATTGTTTGTATTCGGCCGTATTCCCAGTCACCTTTCCATGGTTAAATGCAGTGGTTTGTGCTTATGAACCACCTGGGTGTTATCATTGTCTGTTGACGACCACCCAATATAAACTATAATTTAGAGACCCTTCAATGGGTGTTTGCTCTATAAAGGTGTAGTCCTTTAGGTGCAACACTCACATGTACTTCAACACTGTGACTCTCATTGGCTGCAGTGGATTGGTTAGTCAGATTATCAACCACAGGGGTGTCAAAGTCTTTTTGCCACACCCCTGTACCTGTCACCTCCCAGCGTCCCTCACTACCACGATTCTGACCAGATTACACGTATTTCACTTGTCCGTCACCTCCCAGCGTCCCACTCTACCACGATTCTGACCAGATTACACGTATTTCAGTTGTCCGTCACCTCCCAGCGTCCCTCACTACCACGATTCTGACCAGATTACACGTATTTCACTTGTCCGTCTATGATGCAAGTCCTACACTACAACTTCGAAGGCACACACGCACACACACACGCACACACACGCGCACACACACACACACCACACACACACACAACACACACACACACACACACACACACACACACACACTACCACACAAGCACACACAGCCACACGATACCTCGCCCACCAGACTCCCAGACCCCATCTGCACTCTCCTCTCTCCAGCCTCCTAATTGCATATGCACAAATGCAAATGCCTATTAATTAATTACTTGACTAATTAGTGCAGTGGTATTAGAGAGCGATAAATCAAGTGGAGATGGGGCCGAGGATGAAGGGGCAGGATGAGGTCTGTGTGCAGCCAGCATCCACAATGAACACACACCAGGGGGAGTGCTGCTACTGCTCATCTGTGTGTGTATGTACGCGCGTGTGTGTGTGTTTCTGTGTGCCCATAAGAGTGTGTGTGCACTGGAGCTTCCAAAAAATCATTAAAAGACTGAAGAAGTGAAGAGAAAAGAGCGAGTTTATGAATACAGWGAGTTTGTGGTTCAGCTCATGTATCAGTTTTGACGCTAATGGTAATGTAGCCTAGTTGAGAGGCATACAACAAACCTGGCAGCCCTGTCTGTGTTTGTGTGTTTGTAGGTCTGCCAGGACACATCATAGGTGCCCATAGAGATCTCCGGTCTGAAATATTCATCCCTGTGCGCTCACCGCTCACCAAGACAGTGTGGTCCTAATTGCAGCATCAGACAGCTCCACCTCTCTGGCTCTGGCTGCCGTGGATACCAGCCACATTTGTCTGTGTGTGGGTCCATGTGTGTGTGTGTGTCAGTATGGAGGTAGAGAAAGGTACTCACACTACTTTGTGCTTTGCTTACGTGTCTCCCCATCTGTCCGTTTATCTGTCTGTCTGTTTGTCTGTCTAGTTAGACTGCCTGACTAACTGGGTGTCTGTTTGTGTGCATGTCTCTGTGTGTGTGTCTACAGGGTGTGCGTGGCTCAGGGATTCTTCATCAGTTCCCGTGCCAGACCATGCCCGGCCAAGCTGAACCATCTTATGGGATTTCTGCCTTTTAATTATAGTAACGATAGAGGATTAATTGTGGCAGTGGAAACAAGGGCCTATATATTATTGATGATGTGAGTGAGGGGCTTGGGGGTGTAGAGGGAGGGAGGGCGAGAGAGGGGATATATAAAGAGAGAGAAGGAAAGAGAAAAAGAGAAGAAGAGAGAGAGAGAGAGGGAGAGAAAGAGGGAGAGAGAGAGGGAGAGAGAGGTAGGTAG
>NW_019942591.1:321005-334118 GCF_002910315.2 Salvelinus sp. IW2-2015 | reverse complement strand
TGCAGGAGTGTGTGAGTTCTCCGTATCGATCATAACAGTTTCACACAAGTAATTAGAGATGTCGTGCCCTTTAATCAGTCCTCACGCAACTCATCCCTTGCTCTTAACACTGTCCGTTAACCTCGCTGAACTCCACAGCTGGCAATATAACTATGTGTTCACATCATGACCACTCAATGATTCATGGGTCATGTAGTTAGGTTTAGGGTTATGTAGATGGCCACGTTGTCATCATTGAATAAGTGTCCTCTTTTTTTAAGTCACAAGTCAAGCACGATTCTGTATCATGCTCCACCTACCGGTCACCTAGACTCCACTCATTTTACCCGACCCCAATCATTATTGAAATCTCCCTGCCGCTCTTCTACTCCTTTTTCTCCTGTCTCCTCCGGGAACCAGATGAAGATGCGCATTACTGGTCATGCGTGCAAGTAGAAGACTTACACACACTTGAAAGAGAGAGAGAGGGAGATTGAGAGAGGAGGAGAGAGATTAGGAGTTGGAGACGAAGGAAGAGGATAGGGAAGAGACAGAGAGAGCGAGAGAGAGAGAGAGAGAGAGAGAGGGTTGAAGAAAGAAGAAATGAAGTGAGGGTCTGAGGAGAAGGTAGACAAAGCGAGAGAGAGAGAGGACGGGAGGACAGAACGAGAGAGAGAGAGGAGAGAAGAGAGAGAGAAACGGAGACAGAGTGGAGATGAGGAAGCTGGAGACTAGCCGAGCGACGTTAGGCGAACTGATGATGAAGAGCGAGAGAGCGAGAAGGATGTGAACTAAGAAGGAGAAAGGCCAGGCATCATGATGACAGAAGGAGTGGAGCAGTGCCACGTCTGAGCTGGCAATATGGTCGCTATTAGTTCGCAAGATCTAGAGAGAGATTGACACGCTAGATGTGAGACAGACGTTGACTTGAGAGACAGGAGAGCGACAGGAGTACGCGAACGAGATAAGGTGGGAACGCATACTGATGAAACCGAGAGGGGGTACAGCCAGGACAGATGGCAGATGAGGAGGAGAGAGAGACAGAGAGACGAATTGCCATGGATGGTTGCGTAAACACACCGAGAACATGAGACGATAGCCCGCAGCGGTAATCTGCGCATGCTGTAGAGGAACGCGGACTTAGGGATGCCTTCTGTGCGACCAGGGCAGACCTGTTGCCGAATGAGAAGCGAGTAACACGTTTAACATGTCTTACGTACAGCCACAGAGCAAAGACGAGCCCACAGTCCTTAGGCACCGATCGACCTCAGAAGCGGAGACAAGTGAAGAGGGATGTTTAAGCAGAAGTTAAAGCGATGTCGGTAGACGGAGTCGTGACTGGTTTATCTGTTGGTAGTCCTGTGATTGGATCTGTAACGCCTGCCACATACAACCTCGTTTGTGAGCCCGATTGATTTGCGATTCCACCTTTGTCTCTATACCAGACATTTCACTTGTTCTTGATGTGCCTGTGCGGAGGGAATAATAACAATTGTTGGTGGAATCCGGACCGTATTCCCATTCCGAACCTTTCCATGCGTTAATGCAGGTGGATTGCTCGTAGCGTGTAGTGAACCAACCTGGACGGTGTGATATACCAATGTAGTACTGTGAACGAGCACGACCCGAATATAAACAGATAATAATTTAGAGAGAGCCCTATCAATGGGTGAGAGATGATTGCTCGTATAGAGAAGGCTGGATTAGTCGCATTTAAGAGGATCGACGAGCAGCAACTGCAAGAACGAGTGATACGTATCCGACACTAGAGTGAGACTCTACAATGGAGCAGACTAGAGCAGATGAAGAGACAGATTTGTCTGCGCCCTCTTCGAGTCAGGTATCATACCTCCGGACAGGGGGGTCGGTGCAAAGTCATGTTTGGCACACCCCTGACCCACATGTAAACCTCGTCCTCTAGACCGTTACACAGCCACTCCATTTCTACCACGAAGATTAGCCCTCCAGAGGGCACAGATTACACGTATTCCACTTGTCCGTCACCTCGCCAGCGTCCAGCACACTCTAACCACGAACTTTTCCACGGACCAATAGACCTTAACAACGTCTAGATGGTTACAGTGTCCGTCACCAAATTTCACTCCCACAGATCGTCCACAGGCCTCCTCACTATAACCAACCAGATTACTGACCAGATAAGTCCACGTAATTATACACGTTCCTGTGCTTATGGATGCAGTCCTATACTACAATCTTCGTGAGGAGCACGACAACGCAACAAACCACACAGCACACAACACCGCGCAACCACACACACAACAACCACAAACGCCACACGCGACAAAACGCAATGCCACGCAACAGCTACCATACACCACATACTGCCCACCTAAATCACAGCACACAAGGCACACTACACACACACACACCCACGACACTGAGCGACAATAAACAACAAATCACATCCATCACACACACACACACCCACACACACAACATTCACAAGCACGTACCCTCCCTCCATCACATTGGACTTCATACCCAGCGACCCCATTCTGCATACAGATCTCCTCTCTACCAGACCCCTCCCTTTGACAAAGGTAACAAGGTTGCATATGCAACTTCCAAAGATGGCCACAATGAACAGCCGCTTTTGCTCATTTATTAGTAGATACTATGAGGGCTTAGAACACATGTAAGAATGCAGTAGGTACTTTTTAGGGCTCGCAGACGCGGAGATGAAGATACAAGTGGAGATGGGCTGGGTGCCACGAGAACCACTTGACTAGACAGGGGAACATGAGAGAGGCTACTGATGAATCTTGAGAAACGGCAGCCTGCATTTCCCTGGCAACAATAAAGCTATGCGTAACACATAACACACACCAGGGAAAAATTAGTGCTATGCTAACATGCTCATCTGTGATGTGTATAGCCTGCGCATTTAGTGTGAGATGGTGTTTGCTGATTCATTTCCCTCTAGTAGACCCATTAAGAGTGGATGAGTGCAACCTTGGACGTTGACTTTCTCACAAAAAAGATCATTTAATTCACAGAAGACCCTCTCTGGATCTGAAAGGAGTAGGCTAACACAAGTTGAGAGTGAGAAAAGTCGCGACGTGTTGGAATTTACGAGTGAGTTTGGTGGAGTGGTGCAGAACCGCACTGCAGTATGCAGCGTGTGTTGGACGCAGTTTGAATGCGTAGAGCTCGTAGCTAGTTTGAAGAGGCATACCAGCCAAGCCCTGACAGCTTTGCTGTCTCGCCTGGGCAATTTAAGCTGAGGGACAGATTGTATGTACTTGTAGTGTTTGGTAAGGCCTCTGCTCAGGACACAATCATAGGTTGCCCATAGAATCTCCTCAGGTCACCTGAATGACTATCATCTTCCCTTAGTCGCTTCCTACCGCTACACCGGTCCAAAGACATGTGTGTGCCAATTGCAGCATCTCAGACAGCTCTTCACCTCTCTATGGCGCTCGTGTGCTGCCTGTGGAGATACAGCCAACATTTGTCTTGTGTGGGTGGTGCAATGGTCCATTGATGTTGTGTGTGTGTGTGTCAGTATGGAGGTAGAGATAATAGTTATCTCACAACTACCTTATGTCGTTCTTGTGGCTTATATCGTGTTGTGACTGTTCTCGGTCACACGTTGCTGATCTCATTGTTTTTGTAATCTGTCTTCTGTCTGTTTTGTCTGTCTACAGTTTATGATCATGTCATTGTTACTGATTAAAAGACATCTGTTGGTGTGCAATATGACTTTACGTCATGCCAAAAGCAAATTGAATGAAGAAGACAGAGAGAGAGGAGAGAACAGAGCGCGAGGGAGAGAGAAAGCTGTTTGGGCATGTCTCTGTTGTGTGGTCTACAGGGTGTGCGTGGCTCAGGGATTCTTCATCAGTCCCGTGCCAGACCATGCCCGGCAAAGCTGAACCATCTTGTGGATTTCTACCTTTTAATTATAGTAACGATAGAGGATTAATTGTGGCAGTGGAAACAAGGGCCTATATAATTATTGATGATGGATGAGGGGCTTGGGTGTAGAGGAGGGAGGGGGGCGAGGAAGAGGGATATATAAAGAGAGAGAAGGAAAGAGAAAAAAGAGAAGAAGAGAGAGAGAGAGAGGGAGAGAAAGAGAGGGAGAAGGGAGGGAGAGAGGAGGAAGAGGAGAGAGAAGGTAGTTTAGAGGGAGAACGATGAAAGAGCGCGGGAGGAGGATGGATTGGAGAGATAAGAGCAATGAAAAAGAGAGAGGGAAATGGAAAAAATAGAGTGAGGAAGAAGCGGAGGAGAAAAGAAAAAAGGAAAGAGAGAGAAGAAGAAGTGGAGGGGATTTTGGGTGGGTGGATCGGGTGGAATGGTATTCGGAGGATAAGGAGATGAGAGAGAGAAGAGACAGAAAAGGATCAGGGTGATTAAAAAGAGGAAGACGGAATGAAGAAGAATGAGGATCTTTTTACTTTCATAACGAGTGCATTGAATAAGAAGAAATAAACTAATTGAACAGAAGAAATAATGAAAAAATGATAAAATCAAAAAATATAATATTTATCACTGCTTCCTCCCTATAACTGCATAGCTACCTCCTCTCGTGGTAGTTAGCATCCGTATTTGTTTTGGGTTTTCATAATTTTATGATATAATACTGATTGTCTCCAGTCTGCTTAAGAGTACCATGTTAGATGTCGTGTCAGGAGTTTTATTCACATGATTCAATTATGAGGCAAGAGCTCGAACACACCCTATTCGGCCAGAATTACGTTGACACTGCATCCGTGGCCCACATGAGGCCTTTGCTGTGAGTTTGTGAGACTGTCATGTGCGAGTGGATAGTAACTCCTTGTAGTTGCTAGCCAGTAGTAAGGAGAGTGGTGGAACTGTAGTGTGGGGACACCCCGCACCCAACGGCTGTTGAGTACGATACGATGAAGAGTGGGCGAGACGTGGGAAATGTTTATCTGACTTCTGGACAAAGATGACCCCACACATACCTCGTCGAATGTAAATCGCATCTCTCGACAGTGGACCGGGGTCCGATGAGGATCAAGCAGTAGAGAAGTGGCTATTGAGTGAGAGACAGAGCAAGAGCGGAGCAAGATGATCGATCCCTTTTCTATTCTGTTCCTCTCTTTCTCTCCCTCTTTTCTCTGTCTCCAGGATTTATCCATCATGTCGGTGAGTGTGCCTGTTGTCCCTAACACTGCCGATGGTGTCTAGGGGTCCCGCCAGAGGCATAGAGAGTAACGATCACGTATGTCCTCAGAGATATAAATGACTGGAGAATCCAATTGTCTTGGCATTATGTAGATAGACTAGATCAATAAATATGTAGGTCCGTCCGTATAGAAGGGATAAAGGGTACAATAATCTCTACATACGTCTAGTCTCTCTCTCTCTCTCCTCTCTCTATCCTCTTCTCTCTCTCTCTCCTCTCGTCGCTCATCTAGCTCTACTCCTTACTCTGACATCTCCTCTCTCGTAGTCACTGTGCTCTGCATCGTCACTCTCCTCGATGTTCTGTCTCTGCGTACTCCTACGATCTGATGTTGAGATAGATCTCGACCACGTCATTATCGAGCTCGCGTGTTATTGTGCCGTCCGTATAAGCTAATGGGCTGGATCATTTGGTCTTATTGGTCCCTCGACCTCCCCTCTAAAGTGCGTCCATCAACTGCTCGCCTCTCCTTTCTTTTTCCTTACCTCTTTCCTCGTTCTGTTGAGCATTCCATCTGTTTGTACTCTCCTCTCTTCTCGGCTCGGGTTCGAATCTCTCTTTCTTTCCTCTGGCTCTTGTGATTGCGGTGGGGTCCTCTCTCGTCTCTCTCTCTTGTCAATTCAATTCAACAATTTCAATTTTGCTTATTGGCATGCCGTACACAATGTACATATTAGCCAAAGCATAGTTTCATTTGTTTACAATAATAAACATGCAGCAATCACAAATAGTCAAGTGAACAAGTAAGTAACAACAATAACCCAAGTGCTGTCAAAAATAACACCATGAACGAATTGAAACAATAACAATAAAACATACAGTAGGTACATTGTGCAGGATTGAATTGGTTCTGTCACACACTGTCCTCAACTTGGCAGGAGCACATGTAACGGTGCGCTCGCCAACCCAAGCTTCTCTGCGTCCTCCCCCAACAGGACTGTGGTAGCCTACTCTCATCAGAGAGGTCTCTTGAAACCTTGAATAAGAGTTTCAAATTTGGGGAAATGACACTCTCAATTGTGTTATTATTTTTTACATTTGTCAGGAAATGCAGCTCGTCTTCAGTTTCTTGCTATTGTGGCAGTGTGGTTGCACAGCTTTCTTCCAGGGAGCCAGGGGTTTTTTTCTGTGTCTACCCTTCTCAATGGCAAGGCTGTGCTCACTGAGCCTGTACTTTGTCAAGTTTTCTAAGGTTTTTGATCAGTAACCATGGTCAAATATTTAGCCACAGTGTGTACTGTCGATTTAGGGCCAGATAGCACTTGGCATTTGCTTTGTGGTTTGTGCTTGTGTTCCCAATAAGCAATATAGTTTGTGTTTGACTGTGTTGTAAATTTGGTTTATCCTGATGACTTGGATGTTCTGGTCCTAGGCTTCAGAATTTAAATTGTTTGTTGTTCAGTGTTGTTAGTAGAACAGTTTGTAATCAGCCCAGGACCAGCTGGATGAGGGACCGACAATCTGTCTCTCTCTCTCTGTCCTCTCCTCTCCTCTCTCTCTCTCGCTCGTTCTGATCTCTTCCCTCTCTCTCTCTCTCTCTCTCCTCTCCTCTCTGTCTCTCTCTGTCTCTCTCGCTCTGTCTCGCTGTCTCTCTCGTCTCTGTCTCTCCTGTCTCTCTCTCTGTCTCTCTGTCTCTCTCTCTGTTCTCTCTGTCTCTCTTCTTCTGTCTCTTTTGTCTCTCTCTCTGTCTCTCTGTCTCTCTCTTGTCTCTCTGTCCTCTCTCTCTGTCTCTCTGTCTCTCTCTCTGTCTATCTCTCTCTCTCTCTCTCGCTCTGTCTACTCTGCTCTCTCTCTGTCTCTCTCTGGTCTCTCTCTCTGTGCCTCTCTCGCTCTCTCGCTCTCTCGCTCTTCTCGCTCTCTCGCTCTCGTTCTCTCTCTCTCTTCTCTCTCTCTCTCTCTCTCTCTCTCTCTCTCTCTCTCTCCTCTCTCTCGTCTCTCTCTGCTCTCTCTCTCTCTCTCTCTCTCTCTCTCCTCTCTCTCTCTCTTCTCTCTCTCTCTCTCTCTCTCTCTCTCTCTCTCTCTCTCTCTTTCAGTGTGTGTGTTTCTACTTGCACGCATGACCGTATGCATATTCATCTGGTTCCCACAGTGCCATCTCATACCCTATAACCACTACATGACCAGAATCATTGTATGATGTGAACACGTAGTTAGTATTTGCCAGCTGTGATGTGTCAGCGAGGTAACGCAGGTGGAGAGCAGAGGGATGAGTGACGTGAGGACTGATAAACACTCTCTTTCTGTGTGACCTGTTATGAATTACGAGAACACCTGCTGTCCTGGGACAAAGCCTCTCTGTGATCCTTAGAAATGAATGATTTCACATTTTACGTTGCTGTTGACGTCCAAACCCCAGATGCTTCAGCTTATTACCAACAGAACACTTGGCTGGCGCTCATGAGGAATTAGGGTGGGGCAGGTTTGGACCCGACTGAGTGGGGGTGTGGATTATAGTTTCAATGGCCCATTACCTTTCCATAGCCTTGCCATCTCCATGTACGCAGGCACCTACGTTTCTTTACATAGTATGATCTTCTCTGTTAACAGGACCAGCCACAGAGGTTCTATAGTTGACTATTACAGTGCCTTGCAAAAGTATTCACCGCCCTTGGTGTTTTTCCTATTTTGTTGCACTACAACCTGTAATTTAAAAATAGTTTTATTTGGAGTTCACAAAATAGTCCAAATTGGTGAAGTGAAATGAAAAAAAATAACTTGTTTCAAAAAATTCAAAAAATAAAAAATACGGAAAAGTGGTGCGTGCATAAACTCAGCGTCACTGTCAACTGCGTTTATTTTCAGCAAACTTCACATGTGTAAATATTTGTATGAACATAAGAAGATTCAACAACTGAAACAAAAACTGAAAAAGTTCCACAGACATGTGACTAACAGAAATTGAATAATGTGTCCCTGAACAAAGGGGGGGTCAAAATCAAAAGTAACAGTCAGCATCTGGTGTGTATCGTTGTCTCTGATTGGGAACCATACTTAGGTATCCCTTTTCCCTCCTTTCTTTGTGGGAAGTTAACTTTGTTTGTGGCACATAGCCTTAAGCTTCACGGTTGTTTTGTATTGTTTATTGTTTTTGTTGGCGTCATCCTAATAAAAAGGAATATGTACGCTGACCACGCTGCGCTTTGGTCTACTTCATTCGACGGCCGTGACAGACCAACTGTACTCACCCACTATGCCACCCCATGCCAACGATTCATAATTACAGTCCACCGGAGAGAAGAGTATCTGAAAGAGATCTGAAACAGAAGCCTGTTGTGTGAATGTGATTTTATCTGCTTGGCCTCCTGATAAAAGGCTCTGTGGGGTGAAATATTCAGATCTCTCATGGAGAGCTCCTCTCTCCTCCATTCCTCTATTATTCAATGGTGTGTTGAAGTAAACTCAGCAAAAAAAGAAACGTCCTCACTGTCAACTGCGTTTATTTTCAGCAAACTTAACATGTGTAAATATTTGTATGAACATAACAAGATTCAACAACTGAGACARAAACTGAACAAGTTCCACAGACATGTGACTACCAGAAATGGAATAATGTGTCCCTGAACAAAGCTGGTGTGGCCACCAGCTGGCATTAGTACTGCCAGTGCAATCTCCTCCTCATGGAACTGCACCAGATTTGCCAGTTCTTGCTGTGAGATGTTACCCCGCTCTTCCACCAAGGCACCTGCACAGACATTTCTGGGGAGGACATTGCCCTCACCCCCCGATCCACACAGGTCACAACGTGCTTATTGGGATTGCGATCCGGGTTCTTCGCTGGACATGGCAGAACACTGACATTCCTGTCTTGCAGGAAATCACACATAGAACGAGCAGTATGGCTGGTGGCATTGTCATGCTGGAGGGTCATGTCAGGATGAGCCTGCGGGAAGGGTACCAACATGAAGGGAGGAGGATCGTCTTCCTGTAACGCACAGCGTTTGAGATTGCCTACAAGTTGACAACAAGCTCAGTTCGAATGCATGCTACGTGAACACCCGCTCCAGACCATGACGGACCCTCCACCTCCAAAATCCAATCGCTCCAGAGTACAGGCCTCGGTGTAACGCTCATTCCTTCGACGATAAATGCAAATCCGACCATCACCACTGGTGAGACGAAACCCAGATTCGTCAGAGAGGAGCACTTTTTGCCAGTCCTGTCTGGTCCAGCGACGGTGGGTTTGTGCCCATAGGCGAAGTTGTTGCCGGTGATGTCTGGTGAGGACCTGCCTTACAACAGGCCTACAAGCCCTCAGTCCAGCCTTTCTCAGCCTATTGCGGACAGTCTGAGCACCGATGGAGGGATTGTGCGTTGCTGTTGTAACTTGGTCAGTCAGTTGTTGTTGCCATCCTGTACCTGATGTGATTTTCGGATGTACCGATCCTGTGCAGGTGTTGTTAAGCCATACACTCCACAGAGCTGGACTTTATGGAAGAGTGGCCAGAAAAAAGCCATTGCTTAAAGAAAAAAAATAAGCAAACACGTTTGGTGTTCACTAAAAGGCATGTGGGAGAAGGTACACTGGTCAGGTGAGACTAAAATTGATCTTTTTGGCCATCAAGGAAAGGGCTATGTCTGGTGCAAACCCAACACCTCTCATCACCCTGAGAGCACCATCCCCACAGTGAAGCATGGGGGTGGCAGCATCACGCTGTGGGGATGTTTTGTATCGGCAGGGACTGGGAAGTTGGTCAGAATTGAAGGAATGATGGATGGCGCTAAATACATGGAAATTCTTGAGGGAAACCTGTTTCAGTCTTCCAGAGATTTGAGACTGGGACGGCGGTTCAGCTTCCAGCTTCCAGCAGGACAATGACCCTAAGCATATTGCTAAAGCAACACTTGAGTGGTTTAAGGGGAAACATTTAAATGTCTTGGAATGGCCTAGTCAAAGCCCAGAAAGATTGCTGTACACCAGCAGAATCCATCCAACTTGAAGGAGCTGGAGCAGTTTTGCCTTGAAGAATGGACAAAAATCCCAGTGGCTAGATGTGCCAAGCTTATAGAAACATACCCCAAGAGATTTGTAGCTGTAATTGCGGCAAAAGGTGGCTCTACAAAGTATTGACTTTTGGGGGGGGTGCACGCTCAAGTTTTCAGTTTTTTTGTCTATTTCTTGTTTGTTTCACAAGAAAAAATATTTAGCATCTTCAAAGTGGTAGGCATGTTGTGTAAATCAAATGATACAAACCCCCCCAAAAATCAATTTTAATTCCAGGTTGTAAGGCAACAAAATAGGAAAAATGTCAAGGAGAGTGAATACTTTCGCAAGCCACTGTATGTCATTCTATGAGACCAGCTCTCAAACCTCCACTCTGCTTAGTCTGAGCTCATTGAGCCAGAGCAGAGCTGAGCCCGGGCTGAACTTGCCTCTGGGGGGCTGTAATAACTCTGGGGAGAAGCCCTGTCAACCCCTGCCCTATTGGCTGTCACATGGACAGAGATGCCCCATTTAGGAGAGGTTAGAGTTACATACTCCAGTCTGTCATAGGAGATGCAGTCTTCTCTCTCTGTGTGTTTATGTGTGTGCCCTGCAGCTGCCAGAGTCAATTCCAGGAGTTTTATGGCGTATTTCTGTTGATGTATTCTCTTTCCAGGATGTCTGGCTCTAATTCTGCCAAGATCCGAGCTGAATGGCCCCAGGCTCTTTCACTCTTACACTCTAACAGAGGAGGTAGATGTGTGCAGAGAAGGATGAAGCCAAACCCTCTAAAGCCATGCGTCTCGACTTGTTTCGCCTCGGGACCCAAATTGAATCAGGTTCTCAGTTGGACCCAATATTCGCATCACGAAAAATAATCATCAAAATACAACCTGGAAAATTATTTGTAAGGCTATATTGATAGTAATGTAGCAATTATATGACATGGGAATAACATTCCCACCTCTTTCATTGCCAATAATACAAGTTTACTGATATTCTTGTTGAATGTTAATAAACTCAGGGCCGGAGTAATGCAGAGGCTTACCGGGGCTGAGGCCCCTGGACCAAGGCCCGTGGAGGGATCCAAGAGGGAGCAACTACTAACCTTCAGCCATCGAAGAGAAGTGGGACAACATTCCACAGGCCACAATCAACAGCCTGATCAACTCTATGCGAAGGAGATGCATGAGGCAAACGGTGGTCACACCACATACTGTCTGGTTTTCTGATCCAAGCCGCCACCTTTCTTCCAAGGTTTCTGTGACCAACAGATCTAGTAGGTCTGTATTTACAGTCATATGAAATCCATAGATTAGGGCCTAATTTATTTATTTCAATTGACTGATTTCCTTATGAAGTGTAACGCAGTAATATCGTTTTATATTTTTGGTCAGTATATATACCGTATATATATTTATATTTTACTCGGACGCCCGTGACCCATTCAAAACCTCCCGTGACCCACCAGTTGAGAATCGCTGCTCTAAAGCTGATGAACTTCCGATCTGTCCTCCAACATGTAAGCAAGGCAGAGTGAATAACACGGCTGGCAGCGTTCCCCCTCTGACCGGCCTGCCTGCGGGATAAACATTCTCCCTGCTGTTTAAAGTTTGCCCCCCCCCCGTCACCTAGTTGCACTCCTCCTCCACCAACCACTGTGCTGTCTCCCTCATCCCAGCCACACTCCCACTCCCAGCCCAATACAGCCAAAGCCCTTCCCTGACCGGGGGCCAAATCCATCCAACTCGACTCTCCACTTTCCAAAACCCCTCCTGCCTTGCGAGTGAAATAGCAGCATGGCCCTACAAATAACCCTGGGCCTGACTGGGACTGCCCCTTCCCTCGCTTTATCTTGTTTGGCTCTACTTCCTATCCCCCCACCCCCCCCCAGCCCCCCCCTCCCTGTGTCCTGTCTAGTGTCCTCGGCTGCAAGTTTCTCTCCTCTCCCCCACTCTGTCTATTTCCCTTTCTCCTCTTGGGCATTGGAACAGCTGTTTTTGTTGACATGCGGTGATTGCGACCTTTTACCGAGCGTCGGCCTCGTCTTGTTGTTGCTGCTTCACCTGATACTAAGTCCTCTAAGGCACTTCATGTTCCAGCCCACTCACCACTCTAGCTCTAGACTTGCCTGTAACCGTCAGAACTTGAATGGTGTTGAATGGAATATGTGCAGTACCATATATACAGTAAAGGCATGTTGTTCTGTGGTTGATATTTACACTATTTGTTCTGTTTCTAATCAGTGTGTTTTCCCCGTGCTGTATGCTGATGTGTCCGAGTTGTCGTACATTGCTCTCCGGTACTCTTTTTTTCTGCCGGCTTTTGCGCAGTATACATGATCCCAAATCTAGCTCCAAGACATTGGCAATCTGAAAGAACCATTTGCCGGCACGTTGAACCGTGTCGCGCGCTGTCGTTGAAGAACTCTGCGGACCGGTGGTAAAAACAATGGCGTAGCGTCTGAATTCCTCCCATCGTTATGCACCTTCGCCCCGTGGAACCATCTCAGCTCCTGACTCGCAGCTCTCTGTGGAACAGAACAGGAAGGAGACTGTAAACATTTCTCCCGCACCCTAAGATGTTGTCCTTTATGGAAGTTCATTAGATGAGCACTCAGCATGCCCTGAGTCACCATCAGATATACAGGAGCTGTTTACTAAATTAGCCAGCCAATCATAGCACATGCCTCTCTGCCTCCATGCCTGATGCTGATTCTACTGCATCTATCATTATTTATTCCTAGTTTTGCCTCGGTCACCCCTCTGCTTTTCCGTCCTTTCTTTCTTCCTTTCCACCCTCTATATCCCGTTGTGTCTCTATTTCTCCCTGTTTGTCCCCCCCCCTGCTCTCTCTCTTTCTCCTCCCCCTCTCTCCCTCTGAGAGCACAAATCTCTCATTCACAAACAGAGGCCAAAAGAGGCTCAGCTGATGGGATGAGATTATCTTTTTTTTCTGATTACAAATCAACGTCAGCTTAAATATATACAAAAACACAACTCCCCACTCTCCGGTCCATCCCTCCCCCTCTCTC
>NW_019942591.1:319137-320520 GCF_002910315.2 Salvelinus sp. IW2-2015 | reverse complement strand
AGACACAGCCATGGATCCCTCTGCGTCGGATGAGGTTGGGGACGAGTGCAAGGAGAGCAGGAAGATCCACTTTGCTGTGCAGTCCTCGGCACCCACCCAACTGGACCCCCGGCAAGTAGAGATGGTAAGTGAGAGAACTGGTGGAACAGTGTCTGTGTGTGTGCAGTCCGTATGTGTTTAGCTTGTCCTCGGTTACCTATGTGTGCGAGCGTGTGTGTTCATCGTGTTCTGTGTGTGTTGCGTCGGACCTGTGTGTCTAGTGTGTTTTCCTGTCTGCATCATCCGTTTTCTCGTGTTACGCACGTGTGCTACAGATGTTCGACCTCACAGCCAAGCTGCGGGATATAACTTATAGTTGATCATGGTCACTGTCAGGATTGGAACTTGTGTTTTACCAGACTGGGACAAACCACGCCATACTGGACCGTCAGTCTCAACTGTAGTGTGACTTCTCTTTGTTGTTGTTGTATCTTGATCTGTGGCCTGATCCTCTCTGTCTTTTTCTGCCACACGGTTGAGAACACAGTGTTGTCATCTCTCCTTCTCGGCTGTTTCTCATACTGTATTCTTCGGCCTGTTTAACTATGTGTCCCGTTGTCGCTGAATGTTGTCACTCTGGCCAGTTAAACCGTATTAAAGTCAACCATGGTTTGTTATATCGTTGTAGTCACAGAACTATAGTGAATGATTATACAAGTGACTAATATTTGTCTTGGTCTGACACATTTTCTTTTGGACTGCTAGCCCTTCTCACTTCACTTCTTCTATTCACTGCTCAGTTTGTACAGTCCGTTTCCCTGTCTTGCCTGGTTCTTTTCCACTGTTTGCCTGTAGTCATATAAAAATGGAACGGGACAATTCTGGTTCTTCTCCTTGGCCCCGCAGCCTGTCGACAGTGCGTTTTATTTTAGTCCGGGAGAAAGTGGGTCAAAGTAGGAGTCGGTTGGTTGCTGTGTGAGATCCAGGCCAGTGGCTCAGCCCCAAAAGATGCAGAGAGAGAGAGAGAGAGAGAGAGCGAGAGAGAGAGAGAGATAGAGACAGAGAGAAATAGAGAGAGAGGAAGACAAGAACACTATATGATGGAGGAGTGCAACCTGTTTTCTCTCTCTTTCACCTGTCTGGTGTCCCTGTTACAGAGCTCTATCTCACATCAGCTAATAGTTTGGCATGGCACCGTCTCCATGCTTTAGCCTGATTGAATCACTTACAGTGTGCAGTCTCTGACTCAAGGGCACGACTGCAGCACTCAAATATCTTGGGATGTGAACCCAAGATCTCCTCTCCCTGTCCAACGGCCTTCTCTGCTTCGGCCCTGAAACCCTGCTCTCTCTCTCTCTCTCTCTCTCTCTCTCTCTCTCTCTCTCTCTCTCTCTCTCTCTCTCT